>NC_141696.1:1225279021-1225363291 GCF_964263255.1 Lissotriton vulgaris
CACTTTACTACTCTACTACTTACTCTACAACTCTCTAATACTCTCTACTCACTGTACTACTCAATATCAACTACTCTCTACTACTCACTCTAATACTCTACTAACTCTACTACTCACAATACTCACAACTACACTACTACTCACTCTTAATAACTCTATTACTCCCTACTACTCATTTTAATACTCTGCTACTCACTCTATGCTACTCCCTCTCTACTACTCACTCTCTACTAATCACTCTCTACTACTCACTCGTACTCACTCTACTACTTACTCTACAACTCTCTACTACTCCATACTCACTGTAGTACTGAATAGCAACTACTCTGTAGTACTCACTGTAATTCTCTACTACACACTCTCTAATAAGCATTCTCTGCTACACTCTCAACTACTCAACATTGCTAACTCCACTACTCACTCTTTACTACTCACTCTTTACTACTCAAACTTTACAACTCACACGTTGTGTGTGTGTGTGGCTGTGCGTGTGTGTGGCTCTGTGACTCTTTACTACTCACTCTTTCACTCTTTACTACTCACTCTTTCACTCTCTACTACTCACTCTACTAACACTCTAGTACTCACTATACTCACTACTACTCACTTTAGTCCTCTCTACAACTCACTACTACTCACTCTCTATTAATAACTCAATTACTCTCTAGTACTCACTCTACTACTCTACTACACACTCTCTACTCCTCTACTACACACTCTCTACTCCTCTACTACACACACTCTACTCCTCTACTACTCATTCTCTACTACTCACTATTACTCACTCTACTACTAGGTCTCACATTTGCGAGAGATTAAGCTATTGGCATTGTAAATGACAATGCCATTTATTTATCTGTTTTCAAAACCAACACATAAATAAAACATGTGTCATTTACAATGCCAATAGCTCTAACTAAAGGCGAGACCATTGCATTGTAAATGCTTGTTTCTAGAATACTTTTGGTTAATTAAGTACTTGGGGGACAATTAGGATCTCAGGAGGATCCCTGCATGGCGGTGGCCATCCGCCCAAGATCCGTCTTCGCCAGCCACCCATTTCCCCCGCCATATTACTATGGCGGGGGGACCGCAGCGGACAGAAAGACCGTACTATGCTTTTTCGCCCGGTCAACTTGTTGAACGGGCGGGAAAGAGTTTAATATGGTCGCTGTGTCTGTTAGACACCGCCAACCATATTAGGATGTGGACTGGGACATGCCTTTTGCAGGCAGAGTCTGCTTACGAGGGCCCATTGCGGCCCCCAGGGACTCCAGAGGGTGGGGGTGCACATGGGGGGTACTTATGGTACCCCCCTGCAGTTCCATGCACAACATGGCAGGCACCGCGCGGTGCCTGCCATGTTGTGCATGAAAGTGCACGACATGACTTCCTGTCATTGTAGCGGGCGGTGCTGAGTTCACCGCCCGCAACAATGACAGGAATGCAGGATGCGCCCACCACAGTGGCAGGCGCATCCTAATGGCCCCCACAGGACCCCCGCCCTTATGGCGGGTGGTCCCATTTCCCGATAGGATGGCGGGCGGACAAAGTCCGCCATCCATCCTAATGACCCCCATAATGTTATATGTATTAAGTACTTAATTCAACAAAAGTGTTTGTAAATGTGTACTTTTTTTGTTTAGCATTACATTGTTTAATAAGTAACACATTTTTATTATATTCGCAGTTAGATGTATTTATACATTGTTTAAACTGTAATATCTTTTGGATGTGCTAATAACTTATTTTCTACAGGATTTTGGGTCTAGATGGATTGATTTTTGGAAATTTGTGGCGTTTTTTAATGTTAAAAAAAACATACTTTTCAGAATTTTTTTCTTGGGTTTCCTTTTTTTGGATTACGAAGGATTTAAAAAAATAGTTGGATTTGGATTACCATTAGATTGCATAGTTGGATTTTGTTGCATTTTTTCTAAAAAATAATTTTTTTATTGGGTGCGTTTTTTTACATATGCACTGATTTAAGTGTGCATATTAATATCTTTTTCATCAGGTAATGGATTTTTCACATGGATTATCTGTTATTTACTATGGATTAAAGAATAAAAGGACTCTTGGTGAAGCAATGGATGGTATGTAAGTCCAAGAGTTAAAGATAGGAGATTTGTGAAGGTAAGAAGACCCAACTTTAATTTTTAAATTTAATATTTGTTGATTATGGCGAATTGAATTAGTAGGAGTTGTTTTAGGGTAAAACAGACAAGTAAAAATAATGTGTTTTAACAGTGTAGGATATGTGCAAGATTATCAAGGTAGTCTGAAGCCACTTGCAATGAAAATTGTTGCATTACACCCAATAGTCTTTCTGACATTTCCTTAGTTGTGCTAGAAATTAGAGGGTTTAGACTACCTGTTAATGATTGCGCCATTCTCATTTCTTGGAAATTTTGCTCCTCCGTCAATATTTCCAAAAATGATAGAAATTAGGATGAGGTTTTCCAATTGCTTTTTTGAAGGAGTTGTGCCATCCCTCTATGGCATTGTTTGTTTTCGCTCCTCCCTCTAAGCAGGTTGAGTAACAGTTCTACCAGTCCACATGGAAACGTGGTCTCCTTCTGTGACCCGACCTGCTTAGATGGCCAATCCATGTGTCTTCAAAATAATTTAGTATAGGTGCCAATTTTTCTTTATTTGCTGTAAAATATTCTGATTCAGTAATTGAGGTGTAGTACTCGTCTACACTATCAGGAGGAACAAAGCAAAGGGCAGTTAGTTTTTAAAATTCAAACTGTGGTTTATTGTCTGATATATAATCCTCAATTAAGGATGTTTTTTAAAGTTTGCACCAATATGCCTGAGAAAAGTGAAAGAAAAATCCTTGAATTTGGGTTTCTGGATTTTTTTTGTAATTGTATTAATAATAGATATTTCAAAGTCAATTATTACTTTTCAAGGGTTTTTGTTAGATGTTTTAGATTTTATCACTGATAATAATTCAGTGTATTTTGAGGATTGTTTATCAGGGAATTACAGTATTGTTAATGTATACATGTATAGTGTATATTTGGTTGAATGGATGGGGCATGCTTTTAAACATTTCATCCATCATCCAAATATCACTATTTTCTAACCGTACTAAATGTTGTGGTGTGCTGAATATTAAGATTCTGTTTTGTGGGTTTTTGTTATCATGCAATAGGAAAGGTTCATTGGAAGTAACTAAGAGTTCAGAAGCAATTATAATGTCAGAGTATGTTTGGGGTGTTACTATTTGTGGGTTTCTTGTCTAATTAGGTATTCTACTTGCAACATGGGGGGTATTTGTTGTGATACCTCCCTTAAAAATGAACCACAGGGTTCATCGGAGGTGGATGCAATATCTTTAATTTCATTTATTCTTTCACTAACTTCAATCTCCATTGCAGAGGCAGAGTGGTTATGGTCTGTGGTTTTTAAAACAGTATCACCAAGAGTAACCGCTCTGCTGTGCAATGGTTTGAGTAATATTGCACACACCTCCAATGACATCTGTGTTCAGATAGTCTCTCCTTACAATAAGCATACCCACTATGGTTCAGCAGCCTGTCCCCTCTCTTCCTTTGGATGTATTTAGCTTCTTTGGATGGTGTTGCCATTTCTTTCTGTAAAGAGAAGAAACAAAATATGTTATTCATTTTTAAATTAGATTTATACCTGTTTAGAGGGAAAATGACAGTATGTTTATATTATTATTTTCACAGTTTACAATGTATGCATTTACTATATTTTGTTATTTTTTGTAATTTGGTGCATCTCTAGCTTTTGTTGTATTTGAACATAAACAATTAGTTCATTTTATGGTAAAATAAATCAATTTACCTTACCAGTTAGATGTTGCAATGTTTTTTGGTGCTGGCAAATTAGTTGTTGTTGTCTGTGTTTCTGGAAAAAAAGTAGAGTTTTATTAGGTATCTGTATTTTATTGGTGACGTTTCTAGTGAGAATAACATAGTTGTTCATATTAGTTGGTTAGTGTTTTTGTAATCTTACCTTCAGAAAATAGTTTTGGTTTTTTATTCCTTTAATTTGATATTTTTAGTTGTTTTGTGATCTGTAAAAGATTAACAAAAATGTATGCTAGTGTGTTCATATATTTTTACATAAACCTCTGAAATATAATAGTATTTGTTTGGTTAAGGAACAATACAATCATGTTTTCTTATTATATAAAAATAACTTTTTTTATGCTAACACTTACATTTGGGTTTTTTGTGAACATTTTATAACTAAGTATAATACAAGTATTTATCTGTAAAAACCTTTGTTTTTTAAAGAGAACATATTATTTTCTGGAAAATAATTTTTGTACAGTTTAAAATGTTAATAATTATTGATGTGTAAATTACCTTGCTTTGTTTTTTTTAATTGGTTATATTTGAATGAATTACCTTGGTATATGGTTTTGCTGTTGTCCAGTGGATTTTGTGATTTCTTTGTTGAGATGTTGTTGACTTTTGATGTTGTATTGAAGCAATCTGTTGACGGGAATCAAAGCACTATCATCGTCAGCTGGGTCGTTGGGAGCAACTTCGGAGCCTAACGCGATGGGAGGCTTGCATCAGGAGAGAGGAAATACTGGTAAACAGGTAATGAGACCACCTATCTTACTAGCGGGCTCGCACATTAAGAACTCCGGTAAAAATGCAACCAAGACGGCGGTTAAACCACCGGCAGGAAGGGGGGGGGGGCGACTGGGGCGAAAGCAAACTGTGCGTTTTATGCCTCAGAGGCTACTTCCTTAAAAACTATCCCCGGTTCTAAGGAGGCACTCTTGAGTAATGCAAAAACATGTGACACACAGGGGCACAAACAATCAAACTCGCTAACCTGCAACATTCTTGCAGATTCTGAAGGGATACTTACTAGCCCCTCAGCAGAACAGACACTGGCAGATGAGTCAATCACTGCTGAAATGGCTGAAATGGCTGAAAACCTGTGTCCTGGCTCAAATGTGGGTGTACAGATCTCGGCTGGAGGGGTGAGCGCTGCCATCTCGGGTTCAATATCTATTGCTGAACCCGCTAGAGGCTCTCAACTTACACTGCGTGATACTGGGATATGCAATGCAGCAGTGCATATTCCTTGCATCGCAGCCGGGACAGGAGAGATGGCAGAGGAAAGTGTGGAGCTCATTGAGCCCACCGAACATCGAACAGTCGGGGGAGAGGGGGGAGAAGGACTACCACACAGATAGCATGGCAAAATCTCGCGCTGGAAGAGGACGCAAACCCAAAAGCAAGTCCAGGGCAAAGAGAGGTGGCAAGGTTGGTGCCATATTAAATCGGCCTATCACAAACAATAACCAAGCCTCAAAGAAGATTTTTCTGGACAAAAGCCCTTTAAGAAAATGGATTGAAGCAAAGGGTTCGGTTAAAAACATGACCCTGAGACTATCAGGGGCAAGCCCTACAGAATCTATGCCTACCATGGAGGTGCCCCGCATTACCGGCAGTCCTATTACATTGGAAAATAGTGCCCTAACCGCCCCACTCAACTTGTCATCGGACGGGCCAATTGATCAAGAACAGCTCTTGATGCAGGAATACGTGGCTGATTCTCCAGTACAGGCAGGTGAAATTCTACAACCTAATGCAATCTAAGCCACCTCAACGATGGGTGGTGCCACCCTCCCCTCCCCCGGGGGTTCTTCTTCTGTAGCGACATTTCCTTTAGCCAACCCAGCGATGGGCAAACATCTGAGTGCCTCTAAAGATGGACGAAGGCAAGAAGCGACTGACTCCTCTTCACTAGACATAATACTCCAGATATTGAGTAATCAACGGGTTGAAGCGCAGGAACACTATCTTCAACTGAGGGAGGACAACAGCAAAGTGCAATCCTCTGTACATGAGCTTACTACTAAATTCGGGGGGATCTCACAGGATATTGTCGAACTTCAACAACGGGTGGTCGAGATTGAGGCAACAAGTACAAATACGATGGCTGCAGTCGATAAACATGATGCTCAGTTGTCAGTGCTCCAACTAAAGGTTGAAGATTTGGAAACCGACAGAGACGATGTAACCTGAGACTTTTTGGGATACCGGAGGGGTCAGAGGGCTCTGATCCGAGGGCCTATTTAGTGGGGTTGCTTCAGAAAGCTTTCCCAGACCTAGCAGACTGGGGCTGGGATTCACAAATCCAGCTAGCTCATCGCCTGCCTCTGGTTCAGAGAAACAGGGAGTATCAGTTTCCACGTCCCTTTCTAATTTTTTTTGGTAACTTCTTATTGCGCCAGGCTGTCTGACAGAGAGCTCGTCCCAACGCCCCTATAGCTATAGGTGAGCTCTCAATTTTTGCTCACTCTGATTTAAGTAAGGAAACAATGGACAGACGGTGGATGCTCCGCAAACTGATCGATCCTATTAAGTCTAGCGGAGGTCAGGTGTTTCTTCAGGAACCCGTCCGTCTCAAGGTTATTAAAAACGGACGTACTCACTTCTTTAATGATGCAAAGGAAGCTGAAGCATATCTTTCTAGTATCAGTGTGGGCAAGAGTTAGACTTAAAATTAACCTGAAGAATTAGCTCTAATTAAATGAGTAAAGTATAACTCATAATTGGAGGGTTTGGTACTTAGAAACACTGGTTGTATGGGGTATCACTGAGAATATGAAAAGTGCCTACCGGGCTTTCTACCTAGAAACACTGGTTGATTGGGGTTTTTTAGGCATATCACTGAGAATATGAAAAGTGCCTATTATGTTTTTGTCCTATTTGGTAAATTGCTTAAAGAGGAGGGAGGGCGGGGGCCTCTTAAGGTGACTTGTTACGCGTGCTGCCTCTCCAGCGGCAGCCGTTGCTGAAGGGTGGCTCTTCCCCGGCTGGGGTGAGAGCTAGGGGGGAGGGGGGTCTTTTTCTTTGCAGGATGGGGGGTGGGGGGAGGGGGATTTAGTAAAATTTGTTTTCAGGCTGATGGGGAAGAATGCTGCGAGGACATATCAGTTTTCTTTGTCTGGTTTACTATTTGTATGAGGAACAGGAAACTCACTAGGACACCTGGAGATGGGTTCAAGGTTTTTATTGTTTACAAATGTATGAAATAAAGTGCCTAGCTTAGAACGTAGCGGGGCTAAATAGCAAAAATAAGAGATCTCTGGTTACAGAAGAACTAAAACTACACAACCCTCATTTCGGTCTTCTATCTGAAACACATATTGCTGGGAAGGACAAGAAGCTACTCAATCAACTGGGATACGACATTGTGGTTTGCTCTACCTTTGGGTACTCCATAAGAGGGGTGGCCATCCTCAAGGATAGACGATTTAGGGCTGAAATATTACAGACTGCTTGTGACAAGGGTGGCAGATGGGCTGTTGCTCAGATTAGCTTCGAGCATCATAAATATGTCCTATGCGTGGTGTATGGTTCTAATACAGATGAACTGATGCTCTTTGATCAGCTGAATATTAAACTTTTGGACTGGGAGGGAGAACTTATCATCATGGGGGATTTTAACTGTATTATGGACTATAAAATAGACACAACTAGGTCTGGCAGCTACCAAAGGATGCATAAAAACAGGTCGTCCATTCTTAACCTATGCCGTATCCACAACATCAAAGACGCTTGGCGGTATTTATATCCAAAAACACCGGGATATACATACTATTCAGCGCCTCATAAACTCTGTTCAAGACTGGATATGGCATTAACAATCGATAACTTACTAAAGGTCAGCTCCATGGATCTATGCCCCCGAATTTCTTCGGATCATAATGCAATAATGCTGATATTCACTATAACACACACTAGGACTTCTCCCAGACCATTTTCCTTCCCTAGACACTTAGTTTCAGACTCACTTTATATGATGCAGCTTAAATCGCATCTTATAGAATTTATAGATATCAACATGGACTCAGCTGCATGCTGCACGGTATGGGACGCTTGCAAAGCAAGTATTAGGGGCTTTACTCAGGCTTATGTGATTAGACAAAATCTGGAACGCAGAAAGCACAACGCCTTGTTGATTTAAAAAATAACTACTCAAGAAGAAATACTGGCCTCAGCACTTCGACTAAATTTGTTAACGACTACAGAAATTGGCCTTAAACTGGCCTATTAAAAAGTGAAGCAAAGACTAAGTTCATCCAGAAGAGCAGCACTAGCATTCATAAATTTAAAATAGCACAATACGAGGGGGGGGATAAAATCGGCAAAATCTTGGCCTATGAAGTTGCTGAGGACAGAGCAGGCACTTTGATTACAAATATTCGGGGGCTCGGCAGCAAAATTTATAACCAGCCACTAGATATACTAGAACAATTTGCTGATTTTTATAGAACATTATATACCCCAGCAATTGCACCTAATCCAGACACAATACTGGAATATGTTAACGAGCACTCAACAAACACACAGAACATCTCAGGAATGGACTCATTGTCTGACGATATAACCATGGCAGAATTACATCAGGCCATTGCTTTACTACCTGCAGGGAAAGCGGCGGGGGAGGACACAATACCTTTGGAGATATATAAAGCGTGTTTAGTGGAATTGGAATCTTTGTTGCTGAAGGTAATGCAATCTGTTGGGCCAAACGGAAAAGCTCCTAAATCATGGAACAGGGCGAAAATAATCTTTTTTTTTAAGAAAGACAAGCCGAAGGAGGAGAGAGGGTCATATCGACCCAATCTCTCTGATAAATACTGACGCAAAAATATTTGCAAAAATGTTAGCATTAAGACTGGCCCCTACCTTGCCTCAAATTATTAACCCACAGCAACATGGGTTCATAACCGGGAGAGACACTACAACGCACGTCAATATGGCCACTACGGCATTTGATGTAGCAGAGACAGAGTCCACCCCACTCAGCATGATCCTATTAGACGCCGAGAAGGCTTTTGACCGAGTGGGGTGGGACTATCTCTGGTGCGTCCTGTCTGAAATGGAGTTCGGGGGGCAATTTCTGCGGGGCATACAGGCGCTGTATGATAACCCAACGGCCTGCACCAGCTATGGGGGCCTGACCTCTCCAGATTTTTTAATCCTACGTGGCACTCGTCAGGGATGCCCCCTTTCACCTCTCTTATTTGCCCTCTCATTAGAACCTTTTCTGTGTGCTCTTCAGTCGCAAACCCAGATTGTACCTTTTAGATCCGGTTCACAGGTGCTAAAAATAACAGCATATGCTGACGATATTGCTGTCTATTCACAGGATATTGTGGAGGCACTACAAGGTATCACCCTAGGGGCTGGTAAATTCGGGAAAGTGTCTGGTTATAAACTTAATCTACAAAAGACGCAAGTTATAGCTAACTATACCCCAGCCGTGGCGGTTCCCGAGATTTGCAAAGTTGCTACATATCTAGTGGTCAAAATAACGGCCAAACTACAGGAAATCAACAATATAAATTACAACAAACTAACTAAATCCACTATTCTACTATTAAAAAAGTGGCACAGATTACCCCTGAATCTAATTTGTAGAATTAACCTAATTAAGATGAAGTACTGCCTAAATTCGTGTACTTATTTCGATCCATCCCACTGGCACTAAACAATTTGTTTTTTAAGAAACTAGACGGAGCACTCAGCAGTTTTATCTGGGGTTACAAAAAAGCGAGAAGGTCGCTGAATCTTCTGAAAAACAATACGAGTGAGGGAGGGCCTAATTTTCCTGATTTTAAGATGTACTTTTGGTCTGCTTTTGTTATACGCCTCCGCTCTCTACTTAACAGAGGAAGGGCACTGTTTTTTCACTCTTTTATGTTAAAACATGAAAATATGTTTTTGTTACGAGCAAATGACCCTAACTACTATAAAAGGGTCAAATTCAAGACTGCAAGGGACTTAATAAAGATTTGGGGCAATATATTAACTTTCTGCAAAACTACTTTCTTCCATTCAAAGTTACAGCTGTGGGGCAATCTGGGTCTCCCGGGAATCTTCAATGATAACATCGCTCATAGTTGGTCTAGGTCAGGAATTAGCGTCTTAGGGGACCTATATGGCACACAAGGGTTCTTAGATTTCAACACTCTTAAATTGATATATGATCTACCTGAAACTATGAGGTACAAACACCTACAGATGCACGATTATCTGATCAACAAAAAACAGGTTCAGGAGGTTTCAGATTGTGACATATGGACTTGTCTATACTCTTTAAAAAGCAAGTCAATAATAAGCGAAGCTTATAGTCTCTTAATCGGTCTTAAATCAAACGACTGTCTTAAATTAGATGATAAGTGGGGCAGACTACTGGGTCTAAATATAACATCAAAACAGATAGAGTGTTCCCTGTCAAATATTAATAAGCGAGTACGGTCATCTAGTTTAAGGCTCCAACAATTTAGAACGACCTGCATGTTATATTACACCTCCGAAAGAATCTCCAAATGGTCCCCTAACAACTCCTACAGCGATCGCACGAAATGCCCCAAATGCTCCATCGAGGCAGCCGACCTGGCACATATGCTGTTCTCTTGTCCCAAACTTAAGGCCTTTTGGGGGGATATTCAGAAGGTTTTGAAGATTCAGCTGCCCATATTTACTGCTGCTTCAGTTTTGTTAGACACCTATCCTATCTCTTTCTCACAGGCTGCCCTGGTTACTATACTTATGTCTTGTGCCAAATTAACTTTGGCCAGAGCTCGGACCTGCTCCGAACCACCCACGGTCTGGGAATGGTGGGCACTTGTAACTGAGATTCACTCGATGGAGCTAGCCTTAGCGAATCTTAGGGGAACACGTTCATTGAGCAAATATGAAAAAAATTGGGGAACCTTTGTGGAATGTTGGTGCTTTCTCCTCCTGTTAAGCATAGGCAAACATTGTGCTTTAATGCCTCTAATAACGAGTTTTTTCTTCTTTCTTTATAACTTGTCTCCAGGGCAATTTATTTTGGCCGTGCGTTGAAAGAATGCTATAACTTTTTGAATTTGTATTAGTGAATTTATCTATTTTTTTCTCTTTTGTCTTTCCCTTTTATCTCTGTTTTCTTTATTATATATACATGTCCGCTAATATATGTATTAATGTATGTTTTCCTTGTGAGCCTGTTAATAAAAAAAAACATTTAAAATAAAAAAAAGAAGTAATCTGTTGATATAAAAAGTAAAAAGGAAATTAGAATAATAATAGTGGTTTTAACTATTTAATATTATACATGTTTTTTTTAAAGAAGCAGCTTTTGGAGTAGGAATGTTTATTTTAATCACATCCCTATCCAGCCTTTTATTTGAGTTAAGCATATTTTAGAGTAGGTATAGTAATATAAATATAGTAGTATCATGCACATTTTGTGAATCAAACACCTTTTGGAGTTGTAATAGTTATTTTAACCTAAACACTATCCAGCATTTTCTCTCAGGCAAGCATCTTTTGGAGTTGGAAAAAGTTATTTTAACCTAAACAATATCCAGCATTGTCTGTGATGTAAGCATCCTTTGGGGTAGGAATAGTAATGTTAACATACTACTATCCTGCATGTTTTTTTAATCAAGCACCTTTTGGAGTTGAAATAGTTATTTTAACCTAAGCACTATCCAGCATTTTCTATTAGGTAAGCACCTTTTGGAGTTGCACTAGTTATTTTAACCTAAACACTATCCAGCACTTTCTCTTAGGCAAGTATCTTTTGGAGTAGGAATAGTTATTTTAACCTAAACACAATCCAGCATTTTCTGTGATGTAAGCATCCTTTGGAGTAGGAAGAGTAATTTTAACATACTTCTATCCTGCACATTTTCTGAATCAAGCACCTTTTGGAATTGGAATAGTAGTTTTAACCTAGGCACTATCAGGCATTTTCTCTTAGGCAAGAACAGTTTGGAGTAGGAATAGTTATTTTAACGTAAACACTATCCAGCATTTTCTGTGAGGCAAGCACCCTTTGGAGTAGGAATAGTAATTTTAACATACTACTATCATGCAAGTTTTTTTAATCAAGCATGTTTTAGAGTTAGAATTGTTATTTTAACCTAAGCACTATCCAGCACTTTCTCTTAGGCAAGCATCTTTTGGAGTTGGAATAGTTATTTTAACCTGGACACTATCCAGCACTTTCTTTTAGGCAAATATTTTTTGGAGTAGGAATAGTTATTGTAACCTAAACACTATCCAGCATTTTCTGTGAGGCAAACACCCTATGGAGTAGGACTAGTACTTTTAACATACTAGTATCCTGCATGTTTTCTGAATCAAGCACCTTTTGGAGTTGGAATAACATTTTTAACCTAAACACTATCTAGCATTTTGTGTCAGGCAAGCATCTTTTGGATTTGGGATAGTTATTTTAACCTAAACACTATCCAGCATTTTCTGTGATGTAGACATCCTTTGTAGTAGGAATAGTAATTTTAACATACTACTATTCTGCACGATGTCAGAATCAAGCACCTCTTGGAGTTGGAATAGTAATTTTAACCTAAATACTATCCAGCACTTTGATATTTGATATTTATGGGTATTTGTAAAGCGCGGGTATTCGCTCCCAGGGGAGCATCTTCGCGCTGAGCTAGCTGCAGTGAATAAATGAAAAATGCGAGTGTGGTGAAAAAACTGGAACTAGATAGCTGCCAGTACGGAGGTGTCTGGTTGTTGGTACACCCATGTCTTAAGGAGTTTTCTGAAACTGTTCTCGTTTTCAATTAATCTGAGGTTGGCTGGTAGGTTGTTCCATGCCTTGGCTGCCAGGACAGTGAAGGTTTTCCCACCCTTGGTTTTGTATTTGAATCTAGGAATAGTGATGAGATTTGTCCCAGAGGATCTCAAACAACGCGGGGGATTGTAACGCATAAAGCGATTTGCAAGGTAATGGGGCCCTGTGTTTTGCATGGATTTGAAAAACAGTGAGAAGCAATTTAAAAAGGATTCTTTTATGCAATGGAAGCCAGTGCAGAGATTTTAGTGCTGCTGAAGCTGATGACCTTCTGGGGAGTTTTAAAACCAGTCTAGCAGCTGCATGTTGTATACTCTGCAGTTTTCTAAGAGTGGACTTTTTCACTCCAGCCATTAATCCATTGCAGTAATCAAGTCGAGAGAGTATTAAGGCTACTGCGACTGATTTTCTAGCTGCAATGGGGAGGAAATCAAAAAAAAATTTCAAGGATTTAATGAGTCCAAAACAGCGTCCAGCAGTGATCCTAACGTGGTCATCGAAAGAGAGGGATGAATCGAATTGCACACCTAGGTTCCGTGCTGATGATACTGCACTGGGGGGGGGCCTCCGATCCCAAGGGCCACCAGTCTTTCGGACAGAAAGATAGATTTTTACCCAGCGGTATGATTTCTGTCTTGGCACTATTGCATCTTAAATGGTTTGTATTCAGCCATTGGAATAAATCAGAGAGGCAGTTTTGGAAACGTAGGTCAGCGTCTGTCCACTTTTTGTCGATAGTGACGACAAGTTGAGTGTCATCGGCATATGACGTGACAAGGATCCCATGCGATTCTATCACAGCGAGGAGGGGTGCCATGTAGATGTTAAAAAAGAGAGGACTTAATATAGACCCCTGGGGCACTCCTGATGTGATGGATTTTTCGCTGGATAGATAGGGACCAAGGGACACAGTCTGGGACCTATTAGATAGGAAAGATGTAATCCATGCCAAGGCTGTGTCTGTCACGCCGATCTCTCGCATTCTGTTAATCAGGATGACATGCGAGATAGTGTCGAACGCTGCTGTAAGATCAAGCAGGATGAGGACTGCTTGCCTTCCCTCATCCTGCAAGAACTTGATGGAATCGGCTAGTTCGATCAAAGCTGTTTCGGTGGAGTGACCGGAGCGAAATCCCGACTGCTGAGGATGCAGGATGTTATGGGCCTCTGCAAATGTTTTTAGCTCCTCATGTACTAGCTGTTCCGTGATTTTACTAAGGACAGGTAGTAGTGAGATGGGGAGCATGTTGGTAAGATCCGTAGGCGATTTGTTCTGCTTCTTCATCAGGGGTTTTACAATGGCCTTCTTCCAGTCGTTCGGCACTTTCTTTTAGGCAAGTATCTTTTGTAATAGGAATAGTTAATTTAATCTAAACACTATCCAGCATTTTCTGTGAGAAAAACACCCTTTGAAGTAGGAATAGTAATTTTAACATACTACTATTCTGCACATTTTCTGAATCAAGCACCTTTTGGAGTTGGAATAGTAATTTAACGTAGGCACTATCCAGCATTTTCTCTTAGGCAAGCATATTTTGGAGTAGGAAATGTTTTTTTTTTCATTTTCAAAAGTAACAAGAAGCAAGGTGGTTCTGCAGGAAATTGTGGATACAGCGCACGCATAGCTGTCCGCAGTCTTGTATAGATAAAAAGTTGCATAGCAGTGACACCGCTACCTGCATCCACAGTCGCCGAGGCAATGAATTGGCCACTAGGAAACACATCCTCCATTTTCACCATATTCATATCTTTAAGGGTCTTTAGGGCACCTGGCTCAGCAGTGATTGGAGTAGGAATAGTTATTTTAACTTAAACACTATCCAGCACTTTCTGTGAGGCAAGCACCCTTTGGAGTAGGAACAGTAATTTTAACATACTACTATCCTGCACATTTTCTGAATCAAGCACCTTTTGGTATAGTTATTTTAACCTAAACACTATCCAGCATTTTCTCTCAGGAAAGCACATTTTGGAGTTGGATTGGTAATTCTAACCTAAACACTGTCCAGCACTTTCTCTTAGGCACGTTTTTTTGGAGTAGGAACAGTTATTTTAACCTAAAAACTATCCAGCATTTTCTGTGAGGCAAATACCCTTTGGAGTAGGAATAGTAATTTTAACATACTACTATCCTGCATATTTTCTGAATCAAGCACCTTTTGGAGTTGGAATAGTAATTTTAACCTAAACACTATCCAGCATTTTCTCTCAGGCAAGCACTTTTTGGAGTTGGGATATTTATTTTAACCTAAACATTATCCTGCACTTTCTCTTAGGCAAGCATCTTTCAGAGTAGGAATAGTAATTTTAACCTAAACACTATCCAGCATTTTCTGTGAGGCAAGTACGCTTTGGAGTAGGAATAGTAATTTTAACATACTACTATCCTGCACATTTTCTGAATCAAGCACCTTTTGGAGTTGGAATAGTAATTTTAACCTAAGCACTATTCAGCAATTTCTCTTAGGCAAGAACAGTTTGGAGTAGGAATTGATAATTTAATTTAAACACTATCCAGCATTTTCTCACAGGCAAGCATTCCTTGGAGTAAGACTAGTAATTTTAATACATAATTTCCCTGCACTTTTTTTACATCAAGTGTAAAAAAAAGCTTAAACAGAAATATTATTTTAACTCTGAATAGTTTTTGTAAAGTGAAGAATGATTATGTTTTTTGGGTGTATTGTCGTAATTTTTAGCATTATTTACTATGAATCGAGTATTTTACATTTTGTTTTAAACGGAAAAAAAATGGGGTGACATACTTTTGATATATATTGTCCCAAATATTCTATTTAGTAACATTATTTGGATGTTGTATAGTTTTGAAACAAACTGAAAAACAAATAATATGTTCGAATTTAGATTATTTGCATTTCCAAAAAGTTGTTAACTAGCTATATATTTCCATAGTTTGTACTTACTTCAAGTTTTAGTTGGCTTTCTTCGACAAGTAGATTTTGGAAAGTGTAATCCCGCGTGCAGTCTCTGGTAATCAGGTGACTACAATTTAAAAAATGGTGGATGGCTCCTTTTATACTTTTTGTGGTCTCGAACGTTATTTGAAAGTAATATATGTTTTACGTTTAATTTTTCTTTGTGTTTTTAATGGTGTGTGACAATATAAATAATCATTTTGTTATGTTAGTTTTCGTATCTTTTTATTTTAGTTTGTTTTAACATCCATTTTGGCCATTTCCAGGTCAAAGTAATTTCCTTTAAAGAGTTGTAGGACTTTTTTTGCATATTTAAAACAGAACTTGTTTTTGTTGTTGTTGGTATTCGTTTTGTATTATACTGTTTTTGTTATGTGGAAATTTACAATTTAATACTAGAAATAATTTATATTATTCATAATTATTTTCATGTTTGTGTATCATTTTTTTTACTTAATACCATTTTTAAAATTGTTAGTTAAATGTATGTTATGTTAAAATGTAAATAAATTAATTTATATTAATTTAAGTTTTATGTTTAATTTATAAGTATATTATAGATTTTTGAAATATTTAATATAATTATAAAGTAAAAACAAAATATGTATGGAAAAAGTACGTGAGTGTTCATTTTGTTACTCTGGTATTTTTTTGGGGCCTTTGGGTGATTTTATTGTATAATGTGTTGTAAAATATTAAGGGGTCCATTAGGATGGCGGGCGGATTGCCCCCACCAGGCTGGCGGTAGCCACCGCCAGCCTGGCGGGGGCAATCCGCCCGCCACCCTTCCCTGTATTCCCCCCGCTATATTAGTATGGCGGGGGGGACCACGGCGGAAGAAAACACCGCCCGACACTTTTCCGCCCCGGTCGTCTTGCGGCCGGGGCGGAAAATGTTTATTATGGTGGCGGTGTCTTTTAGACACCGCCAGCCATATTACAATGGCAAGAGTGCAATGCCTTTCCGTGGCGGCAATGCCGCCACGGAAAGCAGGCGGTCTTCACTCTGGGGTCCCCTGCGGGCCCCCAGAGTGAAGGTGAGTGGGGGAGTGCACACGGGTGGTACCTGTGGTACGCCCCTTCAGTTTCATTTCCAAAGCGGCAGGCACTGCGTGGTGCCTGCCGCTTTGCAAATGAAAATGATGTGATGTATTGTCAGCATTGTGGCGGGTGGTGCAGAGAGCACCGCCCGCCTCAATGCTGAGAATACAGGATGTGCCCGCCACTGTGGCGGGCACATCCTAATGGCACCCCCGCGACCCCCACCCTTAAGGCGAGCGGTCCCGTTTTCCGATAGGGTGGCGGGCGGGCAAAGCCTGCCCACCATCCTAATGAGGCTAAAAGTGTTTTATTATTTATTTAAATACATTGATAAAAGTTTAACTATTTAAATTACGTATATGAGCCCGAGCATTCATTTTAATACGCGAGTATTCATTTTGATACACAAGTAATAATTGTATTTATTGTGCATTAATTTTTATTATTTACGTTTTAATACACTTCCCCACCCAAAACCCCTGTTTTCCCTGCATCCCGTTCCAGGAGTTTATTATACAAAAAAATATATATACTGCGTTGTAAATGTGTGCGTTATTGTAGTATGAGTTGAAATGGATCTTTCAATTTAGTATTCTACATTTGCAATGTAATGGTAATCGTTGAAAAAACCTGCGATGTAATGGTACTTGCATTGTAAAAGCATGCGTTGTAAAAGCATGCGTTGTATTTGTTTGCGTTGTAACGTCTTATATTCCTTTCAACCACCAGGGCAACAGTCATTTTGCCTCCACTGGGGAAGATAGGGGTGTTTAGTCCTAGTCTCTGCCTGACTTGGTAGGAAGCTGACCAGAGCACCAGGGAATGTTTTCTTTACTCTTTTGGGAGTACGAGCCACCATGGTTGTGCCTGTGCACTCCTGAACCCCAGAGACCTGGGACATCCTTCCTTTCCACCTCAGGCAATCTCTGTCGCTGACCCAATTCAGGGAGGATCTCAAGACCTGGCTTTTTGACTGAACCTCCATTCCCAGACGGATCAGCAGCCCCCCCTCAGCGCCTTGAGACCCTTACGTGTGAGGAGCCACATTTTTTTAAACTCCTGAATGATTGATTGAGAAAACAATAGTACTTCTGTTCCCCCAGATGGCAGATTTTAGGTGTTTTCCGCTAATCTGCCCCTCAGCGCCCGAAATCCCACTAGAACACAAGGAAATATTTTATTTGCGGTTTGGGGGGCGCTGCCCACTGGCATGGGCCTGTTTTCCTTCTCATCCCAGGGTATAACAATCTTTCTGTTACCCCACGGAGGTGCCTGGCGGGTGTTACCCCCAATCTGCCCCTCCTGGGGGGACATAAAGTGCAATAGACACCTGGAAAAAAATGGTCAGAAATAAAGTAGAGGTGGGATAGCCCAACCAGGAATGGGGTTGTGCACCCACCACAGAACTAGCAGAACCATATTTCTGCCCCCTACCCCCAGCTGACAGATTAGAGTGGTTCTCCCAATTTGCCCCCTCCTTTCAGAGTAGTTTTGACTTTTGGCCCGCATACTGGAGGTAAATCCAAATGTTCTCTCACTTCCCATGCTGAATGGCAGAACTAGATGGGCTCATTTGACACCCAAGGAACCCTACCAGACTCAAAAACCTTTAAAACTAGACACCTAGAGTAGCTCATGGTGGTGTCACCTGAATGGATCTCATTATGTTTTCATATCCACAATGCCCTGCAAATCGTAAATGTTTGCTAAAATCATACATTTTCCTTAATATTTCATTAAGGGAACGTTCTGGAATCTGCAGTAATCCAGAAAAATCTTACCACCCAGAATTTCCTCACTTCTCTTGATAAAAATGGTACTCTACTTCTTTGGCTGGGCTTATAGCCCAGAACAAGAAAGGCCCCATCAAAATCACCACAGCCATGTTGGCACCTATGGTTTTTGGACCCAGACTCAGCTGCCACCCAGGAAAAACCCAGACATTTCTGAAAACTAGATACCAAGGCAAGTTCAGGGTGGTGTGACTCCCACTACATTTTCTTACCTACCAAGCCTTACAGACCTTAACTTTGGAATAATTCACATTTTCCTTACATTCCTGTGAGGGAACGTTCTGAAATCTGCAGGGATCCACAACATTTGTTATTACCAATTGTATTTATCTCAATTTCTGGCTTCCAAATGCAAGCCAGAATGCATCAAAGAACATATAATACATTTTGAAAAATGCCATCTGAATCATATGATAGTCTGGGTATCCCCAAATTCAGGGTTATACAACCAAGCACTATTCCTAAACACTGCATCTTGCTTGCATTTTGAAAATACATTGGTTTCCTCTATACCCATTTTTATTCATTAGATTTTACCATATGAAATATTGCATGGTCGATACACCATGAAAAATCATTACAAGCTGCAGCTCAATTGTCTGGCTGGGTATTACATGTTTTTGGAGAACAAACAAACACTATTTATTCCAACAAGCAGAACAGTCTGACAGACATAACGGTATGGTACTCTTGTAAATCGGCCATCAAGGAAAATAACTACAGATCAAAATATTGCATTTGCAAAAGAAAATTGCTATTTGTCCTACTTAGTTTCATTGTTTTGATTTCAAGAATTAGTTTATTTTGAAAAACCCTGAGCAATTTGCTTAAATTACCCCTTGGTGAATTTGGAATTGTGTCTAGTCTTCATGAATGTATAACTTTTTGGAGTTTCCTTGGTTTTCACACTTAATTTCACCGCAAACTGCAAAGAGGTTGAAACTGGAAAAAATAACTACTGGTTTGAAAAACGCAAAAACTGTGAATGGTCCGGAAAGTGGAAAGATGGTAACCTTTACACTGCTAATCTTTTGTTGATGCCGTGTTTAACGAAAAAAATACACTTTCTGGCACTGCACTTTTTCCCATTTTTTTCAACAAAAAACAAAATGTTGCTTTTTCTCAGTTTTCTCAGTTTCCGACAAAGAAATCCACAAATCCTGGACACCTTTAGAATTCACTAGATGTGGGAAAAATTTACACAAATTGGCTTGAATAACTTTTGTGAAAAAAAGGTATAAAGGCTTCTAGCGGGGAACTTTTAGCGGGGTGCCGATCCTTGACAATCACACTGTCACCCACATGTATGCTGGTCACTTGCGATCTTCTTGTCCTGCTTGCCTGCAGATTAGTGGCCATCCTCCTGGCCTGCGTAGCTTCGCGGTCCGGCTCACCGGGACACCAAGTAGGGTCTGTCGGTATGCTGCCTCGAGGGGCTCGCTGGACCAGTAAGTGCGATGGAGCGCACCGGGTCATGCAGTGTGGGGTCTGGTGGTACGCGTTCAAAAACCGCTGTAGGCATTCTTCCGCCTCTTCACCTCTTTCCACCCCAATCCTCATGGCCCTGTTTTGGGTTCTCATAAAACGCTCCACCTCCCCGTTGGCATGCAGCCACTGTGGCGTTACTTTGCAATGTCAGACTGCATGGACCGCCAGAAGTCCTTTCCTTGGAAGGGCGGTCCATTCTCTGACCGTAGTTCTTCCGGAGAGGCCCATCAATGCGAAGGTCTGGTCGAGGGTGGCCTTGACTTGCGGGAACGCCATGGAAGATACAACTTACGCAATTGGAAATTTTGAATGAGAGTCTATTAGGACGATCGTGCTGCGTCAATTAAAGAAGGACACAAAGTCAATGCTTACCTGTGACCACAGGTCCAGGCATGGCTCCTCAGTGAGGATGGGGTGAGGTGCTGGGTCACCGCTGATAATGGCACAGGAGAGACATGCTCGGATTGTATCATCAACCATGTTGTCCATACCGGGAAACCACACTTAGCTGCGGAGGCAGGCTTTCATCTTGGCTATTCCCTGGTGTCCCACATGTGCGAGGTTGACTACTCTTTGCTGAAGACTCGGTACCACGATGGTGGTGCCTCTTAGCACCATCCTATGGGGGACTTCACTGAGCTCACTGTGAGCCCTCCATATATGGTGTTGTTTCGTTTTCTCTTCTTCGCTCAGTGCCCAGTGACCAGTGCTCAGGTTTTGGGAGTGGTAGGGCCACGTCATGCTGAGGCCGCTGGGCGGGAGGTCTCCACCCCATACGCTGTGCGAGTAGCCTATGTGAGCGGGCGGCGAGATTAGCATTGGTCCCGCCACGGCAACGGCAGAAGGCAGACACAGGCTAATGTGTCTGTAGCGGGCCCAGTGTGAGCAGCACCAACTCCTGGGCTCACCTGAGACGGAGGTTCATAAAGGGGGAAACAAAGCCGGGAATATCCTTGGCTGCAGGCAGAGGCTGGAACTCGCAGCTACAAACGAAGGGAATACAAGGCTGCGTGCTGGAGAGAGGGAACAGACAGTGGAGTGGAGTGGAGTGGAGTGGAGTGGATGGGGAGGAGAGGAGTGCCTCTCACTCTGTGCGCATAACTTAGGACCCTGTAGGTCGAACGCGGCATCCGGAGATAAGTGGAGCCAGTGAGTGGATGCTGTGCTGCCACAGAAAATCTTGTGAGATACTGAACCGGGGACTCTGCTCGGTGGGGTAGAGTTGTGTGGAGCCGGACGCCTCCTAGTTGCTTGCGGTCGGTGAGCCTGATCCCCTGAAACCTACGGTCATCACAATGGCCTGCACTTGGTGCATGATGTCACTGATCTGATTGGGAAGAGGATATCCAAGCAGCCAAAGCCCCAAGCACAGCGCACAGCGCAATAGCAAAGGCAGGGAAACCTGTGGTAAGACGCTTGCAGGATTGACTCCCCTCCTGTCCTGTCTCTCCCTCTTTGTCTGCTCGGGGAGAACGGGGCGCTAAACACTTGCAGATCATGGGCCGTGGAGTGCTGCCTTATAGCTGATCTTGACTGTCCCATACAGTCTACAACGCCCAAGGACAGTGACGGCCTGGCTAAGTGGAGGGGCTGCAGCATTGCACTGGAGCGCTCAATGGGCACCTGAAGGACAAGCACTATTCAGCAGCGCACCACCCCGGACTCAGCAAACCCCTCATGCAAAGATTGTGCAAGCAATCCCGGACAACTGCATGCCATCCACGCAGAAACTGGTCTTGGGTCGCATAAGTACAAGCATGCAGCAAACTGCCTCGCAATCAGAGGCTCAGGAAGCCTGGCAAACAATCGCAGAACAGGAAGGAGAGACACCAACCATGACTCTATCCTGTCTGCAGTGGAGAAACTAGGAGCCGTCCTGGAACACACTCGTACCTTGCTAGAGACCAAAATAGATAATATTGTGTCTGACTTCAAATTATTGTGAGCAGACCACCGCAAACTGTCATACAGGGTACAAACCAACAAGCAAATGTTGCTGGAGCTGAAACCGACCACTAAAAGCCTTGCAGCAGCACTGCTTGTGGAGTGGGTAAGTACACTGGAGGACAGGCTGGAGGGCACAGAAGGCCATTCCCGCTGAAACAATATTTGAGTGGTGGGCCTGCCCGAGGGTGAGGAGGGACAAGACCCCGTTGCATACGTCGAGCGCTGGTTGTATGATCTGCTCCCAGAAGATGTTCTGTTGGCTCACTTTGTAGTAGAACGAGCCCACTGACTGCCGATCCGCATGCCACCCCCGGAAACCAGACCAAGGCTGTTCCTCTTCAGGCTATTGAACGACAGGGACACAGTGCTGAGGGAGGCCTGCAAACTCAATGACTTTAGGATACAGCACCAACAAATAATGCTGTTCCCGGATTACACGTAACAAGTGCAAACAAGAAGAGATCCTTCAGTGAGGTGAAACGCAAACTCCGCAAATTAAATATCAGCTACTCCTTAATCTTCCCAGCCAAATTACGAGTTGCTACGAAAGGGCTTGACCGCTTCTTTAACACCCCACCCATGGTCTGGTTCCTGCTAGAAGAATCGGGCCTGCTGACACAGCCCAGACCAACTGCAGATCCACTGCTCCCACGATGGGGCTGAAGAAATCAGGACCTGGGCGGAGGTGAAAGTTTCATGCAACTGAAAACACAAGTGGCAATTCCAGACATGGAACAGAGGCAAATAGAAAGACAAGAAGCCCTCCATATGGCTGCACCAATCTGGAACAAGCCGCAACTCTCTGAACCAGCGATGCAATCCTCCCCCTCCCTGAGTGCTTCTGGGTCGTCGCCAGCCAGATCTGATGACTTGGACTCTTTGCTGTTGCCGGACATCACTCCGCAGACGTCGGACGATATAATCTGAGCAATCAGTAACGTATAGTTAAGTGAAGTTATATCAAATGTTGTTCCATTGCTATGGGCTCTATTTAAGCACCAAATGTGTAGCAGACTTTGTTCCTTACCAGGCTCTCTAAGGTGTTAGTTAGATGGAGGGGCTTTCTTGGCTTATAGGAGGGGACTTCAACTATGTGCTAGACATAGACCTAGACCGGTCATACCCGCCCTAAACATGAACCACAGCAACATCCAACTTGCACACGCTATCTGAATGGATCGCACATTGGTCACTATCTGACATATGGCATGCTCTCCATCCAAACACGCATGTGTACTCGTTTAATTCTCCAGTGCATGGTCTACACGTTTGCCTAGACCGTATAGTTGGTTCAAGGTCCTATTCCCACTCATTAAACATACTGAGTATATAGGGCGGACACACTCGGATCACAACCCACAGCTTTTATGCCTTGTATGTGATGCAGACCCCCCCTCGAATTCCAACTTGGCGGCTGCAGCCTGCAGCACTTAAGGATCAGGCGTTTCGTTCCTCCCTAGGGGTGGCAATACTGGACTACTTTTAGAACAATAGTCAGTCTGTAGGAGACGCAAACATAAAGTGGAATGCCTTTAAGGTAAGCCTGACAGGACATTGCCTGGGTGCCACTTGGAACATACATAGGTAACTGGACTCTGCACTTAGCAGAGTAGAGCAGCAACTACTAGGTGAGGAAAAATATGAAGCCACAAGCATTGGGGACACGAGGTGCCTAGTCGAATTGCGGGCCGAGCACACAGAATTATTGGAAAGGCTCCGCTGCCATGACTCTGCTGCGCACTCGACATGTACGCATGCCATCGCAGACTGAGCGGGCAGAACACTAGTGTGGCTCATGAGGCAGGAGCAAGCCCATCAACCTATAGCTGCCCTAAAGACAGACACCAGACAATTCGTATATATGCAACATGAAATACTCACAGCAATGACGCACCATTATACTGCACTGTATCAGTCCATGGGGCACTAAGAGGAAGGACCCGTAAACAGGTTCTTAGACACCATGAGCCTTCCGGAAACAATGCTGGAGCAGAGAGAATTTCTAACGGACCCGATAACGCCTGAAGAGGTCCGCAGTGTGATAGCACCGCTGGCATTGGGGAAAACACCCGACCCTGATGGGTTCCCAGCGGAATTCTACAAGGCGTATGCCACATCGCTGGTTCCCCAGGTGCAGTCACTGTATACAGCGGCCCTGAGCGAGCAGAGACTCCCTCCTTCCATGAATGAGGCAAATTTGTTGTTGATTCTTAAACCTGATAAAGACCCCACAGACCTGAGATCCTATAGGCAGCTAGCCCTTCTTAATGTTGATTATAAAGTGTTGGCAAAAAACCTGGATAGGCTGGCGCAAGTGGTCCCCGCATTGGTCCATAAAGACCAAAATGGCTTTGTTCCCACCCAGAGTATCTCTCTGAATCTAAGGCACTTCTTCAAAGTTGCAACTTACTCAGTACCCCACTGGCCATATTCAGGATGCCTAATATAAGACCTGAAAAAGGCATTTGACTCTCTGGAGTGGGGATTCTTATTCGCAACACTGACAAGATATGAATTGGGGGAAGGGTTTATAAGCATGGTGCGTCTGCTATACGCTTCACTGTAGGTCTATGTAAAAAAAGGTCCATACATATTCGTCCCAGTGCACGTGAAGAGGGGGACTAGGCAGGTATGCCCGCTATCCCCCTTACTTTTCTCACTGGCCATAGAGCCCTTGGCGGAGGCAATCAGCAAAGTGCTGGGAGAAAGCATTACATTAGGAGATTGTGCACATGCAATATCTCTGTACGCGGATGACTTTCTCTTGTATATAAGAGACATCCACCAAGTACCCCAGCAGTTGGTGCACATGCTCAGTTGCTTTGCCTCAATCTTGGGGTTATGAGTCAATTCCTCCAAGTCTTGTCTCTACCCCTTTAGTGGCAACTGTCCCAACACAGGTTATATACTGAATGGAGTGCTTGCGCGCTGGAGTGGAGACACATTCCGCTATCTCGGAATCAGAATATATAGGAGCCAAGCAGACCTACTGGATGTCAACCTTGGCAGAGCCCTAGCTGCAATCTGCTCCCAGATACAGTTTTGGAATACACTACCGCTGTCTGTGACAGGTAGAATGGCCCTTACAAAAATGGTGATATTGACTCGTCTCCTATATTAATTCATGAACCTTCCCATTTATATTCTGCCCTCATTCTTCTTCCCACTGCAAGAACTATTAAAAGATTGTATATGGGGGAATGCCAGGCATTGAGTGTCGATAAGCAAGCAATATCTACCTGTGGATCAGGGTGGCTTAGCAGCCTCAAATCGAGAGCAATATTATCTAGCTGTGAAGTTCCAGTGGATAGCTAGATGGATGGATGGCAGACCGCCACAGGGATGATACCTCCTCTGTCTACGGGCCCCTGCCTCTCTTAGAGCTAAAGGGGCTGTTCCATCCCTGTGTGCCAACGAAAAGACCAAACCCATTTCTGCTTAGTTTAGCATACAAATGCTACCGTAGAATGCTGTACGTCACGCGCAAGGTTGTCCCATACGCACCTGCCTTGCCACTGCAGGGGATGCCCAGAGGCAACGCAGTCACTACGGCTGCCGAACTGCGATGCTGAAGTGAGGCAGGGCTGCAGGACACAGGGGACTTATTCTGTGAAGGCGCCCTAATCCCATACACAACACTAGTAGAAGAAGACAAACTACCCCCAGGTCGATTCCTACTCCACCACTCAATACTGGCCACTCTCTCCAACAGCTGAGCGACCTGTCCACAGAGCCAGCGACGCACCTCACCATACAGTATATGCATGTAATGGGGCAGAGGGGACACCTACAAAAAGGGTTTGCCAGCTCACTGCGACACCACACGGCAATAGACCTTACATCACTCCATCGCCACTGGGAGGAAGATATGGGCCGCCAACTCACAGACACCATATAGACTGCAGTTCTATCAAACCCAAAGCGAATCCCGAGGCTCACCCGCCTCTGCCAAATCCAATTTTACATCACGCACAGAGCATACCTCACCCCTGCAAAAATTAACCAACACTTTAAGCGTGGAGACGCTGCATGTCCCAGATGCTTGCTCATTAACGCTGACTTACTACACATGCTGTGGCAATGTTTTGTCCTGCTGACATACTGGAGGGAAGTTGCAGACACCCTGACTCAATGTATGGATGAGGCCCTCCCATTTCAGTGGCACATATACATACTGCACCAACACCGCAGAAACTGTAGGAACCTAGGGGGCATATTACCAAGCAATAGCGATAATCGCTATTGCTTGGGTAGAGACAAAAATTTACCGCTGAGCTGCGGCGATTTTTACCGCAAATAAACTTTGGTATTACCAAGGTTTATCGCAAATGCGATAAAAATCGCCGCAATGCATGAATATCGCTGAAAAGTCAGCGATATTCATGCATTACCGAGCTAATGCTCTAAGCCATGTTATCCACCCCCCAATACGATAACATGGCTAAGAACTGCTCAGGGCAGGTGTTAGCTTTTGGAGATATTCGCGCTTAGCGCGAATATCTCCAAAAGTTGGTAATAGGAGATAGTGATGTTAGCGACTGTTTCCAGTCGCTAACATCTTGGCACGCCCACTTTGCATGTCATTAGTGATAAATATCACTGACATGCAAAGTGGGGCCCAAGATGGTCGCTATCTCCTACTAGCTGTCGCTAACTGGTGTTAGCGACAGCTAGGTAATAGGGAGATAATTTTATCTCCGCTTTCTTGGCTTTTAAAGCCAAAAAAGCGGAGATAAACCCCCTTGATAATATGCCCCATAGTGACGTCCAGGTTCCTCGACCTGGGGATAATAGTAGCAAAAAGGCTGATCACCAAGAGGTGGAAGTCTCCTGAGCCCCCTCACATAATAGCATGGAGGCGTTCGCTATTAATATGGGCAAGATCAGAAAATGTAACTCTTCATCACCAAGATACCCTAGGCACTCGCAAGACCCCCCTTGCCACCAGCTGGGACGTGGTACTGATTGAACTACAAAATAAACACAACACTAGCATGCCTCCCCAGCCTCACCAGCAATTCACCCTAACAAACGCAAACAAGAAAAGGCACGAGACACAGCGAAAGAAACAGAGTTACGACAAAGTGGCACGCAAGAGCCCACAAACCACCCCACGCCATGTAGCGTACATATAAACCACGTAGATTGCCAACAAAGTTATACATACTAGAGACTGTGAATGAGACCACTAGAAGCAGGTTCTGTTGAAATACAAGGCTACCTATTATGTTTTCTGTTGTCCCTGTTTTGTTATAACCCGCACCCACAGTTCATAGAGCAGAAAGTACTCGACGAACATACAGACAATGTGCAGCAGGCTTTAATCATTAACTGGAGTGCACAGTCATTAATTACAAAGATTGTACTCTGTTGCTCATAAGTGCTGACATATTGACTGCATCACTGTTGTAAAATGTGCAGGTGCATGTAACTGCAATCTTGACAACCACCCATACGATGCAAATGGATCACAGGCGTGTATTTCAAGAGGTGTAGCCGAACGAATGTAAAATTCCAACATGTCTGTACCATTTATGAAATCATGAAAGCCCAACAAAATAAATTTTAAAAAAAGGAGTTGTGGTGCTGCTGAGTTTCCAATGTGTTAAAAACCATGGGCCAGATTTTCAAACAAGGCCCACAATGCAGCTCACCCCCAAAGAGACTGGGCTGCGTTGTGCGACAGGCAGGGAGCAGGAGAACGCCATAGCTACAGAGATGTGGTTCTCTTCTCCCCTTTACCTAGTGCCAGTGTTGATTTCAGCTGCAGTGCGCCTGGTACAACGCTTAGCGCCATAGCGCAATGGTGCGTTCATGAGTCTAGCATACGTTCTGTACAGTAAGGGTAACCTTCCTGTACAAAATACTATGCCTAGACAAGTTTAAACACTTTTCCAACTTTGTATGTGTGCTGCACAGTGAAGAGTGCATTCAAAGTCAGAAAAGAAAGAAGAAATCAAAATAGTTCACCTATTAATGCCTCCTTTGAAAAGGCGTTAACGTTTGGTGCTAAACCCTGTATATAATTGTTTGTAGATAGGCTTTTGCACCAAAAGGCATGGGTGGTAACATGGGAATGCCCAAGTACCACCCATGTAACACCCCACTTGGTGCTAAGTTATGCAAAGCAGTGCTGTGCACTGCTTTGTAATTTCAGGGTACTTTCCAGCACAAAACAAGTTTTACACTGGAAAGTAAATTAGGAAAAAAACATTTTGTGCTGGTTAGCGTCAATTTTGTGACGCTAACCCAAAGCAAAACATTTGTAACTCTACCCATATGTCTTAGGTGGCTGGCTAAATGTTCTAACTATTAACATATTATTCATCTGAATGAAGGCTGCAATTACCCGCTCAGCAAGTTATCATCCAAATGGTGCAGAATAGAATTTTTTTTGAAGCTCAATAATTTGAAACTATCCTGTTAGCAAAAACTGAGGAAGAAACACCTAGCTATCCACAGGGAGAGGTCTCATGCACAACTTCCATTGATCTTTTGAAATATTGTAAAAAGCGCACAAAGTCTGAAAATAAACAGGCTCCATTCAACTGTTCACTGCCCACAGCACTTTCAATATAGATGATAAGATAATAAGGTAAACTCAGTTCTCACAACCCAGAGTGCCGAAAATTGTATTCTGCTGACCCCATTCATGATGGGGCTCAAGGCAGATAACGAGCGCCCTTGCTCTACAAACATTTCTCACCTAGGAACACCAACACAAATTGGTGTTACCACATCCGTTCAGCTTTTTGAATCAAGACTTGATGTAAGAAGGATTTGCATCATCCTTCAGTCGAGTTTGTGAGGTGCTCACACGAGTTAACATCTGCCTTTTCCATTCTGCAGGTTTCCAGCATGGGGGGAAATGTACACTCTACCTTCCTCCCCCACACCCAGGCCCACTCGTCGCCTGCTGTGTGCATTTATAGAAAGGAAGGCTGAAGTGAAGACGGAGTTGTTCGAAGGAGCAGTTCACTCCACTTTGAAGTACAATCGACACCTGCCCTGGTACTGTTTGTTGATACAAGTTACTTATCTTTGGGAATGCTCTTTCTTCTCAATGCACTGGTTTCACCTTTGCATATGGAATTGCTTATACCATCTGAAATCATAGCTTTAATAACAACACTTATGACATCTCATTTGATATGATTTTTCAGAGCTTAGTGCATGCTAGGGTCATTAGTTATGGGCAATGTAGCATGACGAGTGAAGTGAGAACACTGCACTGTGCATTAAGCTGCGCAAATTATAGTAAGTAATTTCAAGGTGGTTTGTTAAGTTAAAATGTAAGTTATAAGTAACACATTTACGTAGGTGGGTGACTTATAGTAATGTGAAAGTGGTGTGTAAATTGTAAATTAAAGTTAAAACTATAACTTAAAAATTTCAAATGTTTGTGTAGTTTAAGTATGGTTTGTAGAGAAAGAATAAATAAAGTTTTCCTAACTATAGCTTATCTGCAGCCTTTGGTTTTTTCATAAGATTTCAATGGTTTTTATTTTTTTAACGAAGATGTGTTTCAAATTGTAGTACTGAGTGTTATTTATTAAGGTACCATTCATTGTAGTGTTGTACATTAAAATGAAGGTGAATGTCGTACAGTTGAGTGTCGTAGAGTGGAGTATTTTATAGTGGAATTGAGTGCAGTGTAGGAGAATGCAGAAGGTTAAGAGTGTAGTAGAGTGTTGTAGAGAAGAGTTGTATAGAGTACAGTAGTGTGTTGTACAGAGGAGCTGCATAGAGAGGATGATTGGACACTGGCATAGAGCAAGGTAAAGTCTCATGTGGTGGAATAAAGTTCAGTGGAGTTATGTAATATAGTTTTGAGTAAAGTATAATGCAGTGAAATAGAATGTCGTAGAGTGCCTTGGAGTCGAGTGGATTAGAGTGTAGTTGCGTAATGTATAGTTGAGTAAACTCTTGGTGTCCTGTACAGTAGAGTGGAGGAATATATCATGCAGTATTAAAAAGAGTTGTTTAGTGGGATAGAGTATTGTACAATGGGGTGTATGGGCAGATTGGACTCTAGAGTAAGACAGTGGAGCGTACGCGGCTAGAGTGAAGTAGAGTAGTCTACAGTGCCATAAAGTGGAATATAGTCTTATAGAGTGCAGTTCTAGACAGGAAAGAAGAGTGTCGTACAGTGGAGCATTGTAAAGTGCAATGGCATACTCTGTGGAGGCGTAAAGTGAAGTACATCACAGTGGAGTACCATATAGCAGAATGGCGTACAGTGTAATACTGCTTAGTTTTATAGTGTACAGTGGAGTGTAGAATTGTGGATTGGCAGAAAATCAAATAGCATACACTACAGTGGATTAGCACATAGTGGAGTCTCATATAGTGGCGTGGCATAGAGTGGAGTGGTATACAGTGCAGTGTGGTAAACTTGAATACCACATAGTGGAGTGGCATATAAAGGAGTGATGTCCATTAGAATAGCGTCAAATGGAGTATTATGAAGTGGTTTGGTGGACATCAGAGTGACGTACAGAGGGGCGCCATACAGTGGAATAGCATAGAGTTAAGAAACACCACAGAGAAAAAAGGGGTCTAAGGGATGTTTTAAGACCTGCCCAGGTTTATATCCCCTTACAATCAATCATAATACTATACAAAAACCGGGGGTCTAATGAAAAGCCTAATGAATGGGCTAGAGAAGACCCAGACTGTTATCAAAATCAGTCCGGACATAAGTTCCTACCAAGCCTATAGATAGAGGTACCAAATTGGACACAAAACAGAGATACAGAGGTGATTGTTGGTGAGACTCAAGAAATCTAATCAGTGGATTCCCATCAAAAGTCATATAATGATCAGTAATCTCATTTGGTCATCCAAGAAATTGGGATGGTCTGTCTCTTGATCATTGAGACCATTTCCATACCCAACGTGCAGGAATTCAATGGGTCAAGCCCACAATCACTGTGCTGACCATGAAAGAAGCAAAGTCATGTGGGAACATGTGCAGTGCAAAAAGGAAAAGTAATGGTAAATAAAATAGAGTGAGGAGACAAAAGAAGAGACCTTTAATTGAATTATTGTCTCATCACCTAGTTAAAATCAAGAACAGTGCAAAGAGGGCAGCATTAAACAAATAGATAACCGCCAAGGGGGCCAACATGTTTCAGCCAATAGGGAAAGAGAACCCACGGCTTTCTTCAGGGCCTCTGTTCTACAATAAATTGCTACTGCATAAAGTGATACAAATGATAATTAAATTAATCAAAATAAAGGATATGAATGAATATATTCCTCTCACATCCAGTGTGACCGGGGATTAGACCTCACCTCTCCTGGACCATGCTCAGGAAATAGGAGGCCCCGCTCTGCCCGTCGTTGCCTCTAGCAATACCTGAGTCAGGGGGAGGCTCTGCACATGTTCCCACATGACTTTACTTCTCTCATGAATAGCATAGAGTGCCATGGCTTACAGTGGAGTGGTGTAATAGTGTATAATTGAGGAGCGTACAGTTGAGCTGGGTACAGTGGAGTGAAGTAGATTGGATTGCGTCCAGTGTAGTGTGTACAGTGGAGTTGCGTACAGTGGAGTCGCAAATACTGTAATGGTGTACAGTGGGGTGGAGTAGAGTGGAATAGCATATAGTTGAGTGTAGCAAAGTGCAGTGTCATCCTAGGGGATAGCACAAAATGGAATGGCATAGAATTTAATGGCGTAGAGTGGTGTGATGTAGTATAGAGGGGCGTAGAGTGGAGTGACAAATAATGGAATAGCATACAATGGAGTGGCATAGAGTGGAATAGCATAAAGTGTAGTTGTGTACAGTGTAATTGTGTACAGTGTAGGTGAGTGCAGTGGAATAGTAAGAGGTTGAGTGGTGTATAGTGTAGTGCCACACAATGTAGTGGGGTATAGACGTCGTTGATATTTTGGGGGATTGTCGATTATGGTGTGCAGGGTAACGGAAGGTGGTGACTTGTGCTGCAGTGCATTTCTACACATCTACCAAGCAAAGCGGTACAACCTATGGTGGCTTGGTGTCGTTTTGTAAATGTTACATAACTATTGAACTGCCCTTGCCACACTACGCGTAACCAAAGGGTAACACAATAGAATCACAAATTTGTTCCCTTATGATAGTTTGTGCCATGGTATACTGAGGTATGCTACTGGTATATCGTGGTACATAGTGATAACAAGACAGTGTATAATTAGCCAATAACTTCCTTGGCAAATTTAAAAGGCAAATAATATTAACAAAAGAAGAGTGAGGAAAATGGGGTGCATCCTTTTCCCCTTGTTTGGTTACAAAACAACGAACCAATCAAATGGCTCCAAATGACGTCGGGATGTAGCCGTGAGCACGTCACAGACGCACACCACGTACGAGCCAGCACCAGCTGGACCTTTCCATTTAGTCGCAACACGCCGACCACAGAGTATCTCTGGGGCCCCATTTGTCAGGGCCGCAATAGGTGACCCACACGGGCGGCAAGCCTTGATGAAGTAAGTGGGTTCTTTTTTAGTGTGAGGAAAGCCTTCAACCGCTTCAAAACACCTTCTTATGGGAAAGTCTCTGTTTGTTTTTTCAATGTCCCTAGTTTGTGACTACGGGCACCGCCCCCCACTGGGATCCATGCAGCTCATTAGCAGCTGCCCTCATGTAAGACATGTTTCCCTTTCACTCAAGAATTACATTGTGTCAATGGTCAGAGATTTTTTCTCCCTTTTCTTTGCCTAATAACTACATTGTGATTTATGTCATGATGAAAAAAATGGTGTTAGAAATAATGCCTTTGAAGAGTCAGGGCTAAGTATGCATGGGTATGTGCAGAAACTGACAGAGTCCTGAGTCCCAGGTAATTATCTCTTTATGGGTATGTATGATGCATGAATGAGGTAAATTCTGGTCAACCCGTTTAAAACATAAGGATATGATTAATCTTCACTGGTGTCAGTTTGTTCACACAAGAAACCCTAACCGGATTGCATGGAGGGTTGATTGAAGATTTTCCACTGCATGTATGTTTTTCAAACCTTTCCTGACTGATTGAAAGGTATGATTGTACGAAATCCACTTGCATGGTGCATTTCACTGCCCACTGCATCTACTTGAGCCGAAGTCACGATAATTATCTTTTGTTGTGTAACCTTTTCTTACAGATACAGCGTACGTGGTGAAAATTGTAAGTAAACGGTTCACCCCCTTAAGGAAAATACACCTTAGCGTGTGTACTCACATTACACAAGGCCTTTTTCTTTCTGCCTCAAACTACTTCTGGTCCTGAAAAAAGCCTGCTAATCTCTTTATTCAGGCTGAAGCATGTAGACCATTGTCAGGACATCTAAGATCAATTCTGTCTTACAAATATCCACCATTCGTTTTTTAACCTTGTCTCAGGACCCCAGTATTAAAAAAAATTCTCTCCATGCTTGGAAGGGGATCCTCGAGACAACTTTAATCTTTACATTTATTCCACTCTTGTCACTGAATTACCCGCTCCGCTGTAATCAGGCGTTGATACACACCTAGGATGCACTCTGAGCCCTAGGTGGGAACCCGATGATGAAGCATACCACCAACTAGGTTGGTGGGTGAGGTTTCTTCTAAAAACCTAATGGGATTTCCCTATACAAGTGCCTGTTGATGCAGTTATATCAAATTCAAAAGGAGCCATAATCTTTTAGTTTACTTTAGGATGTTGTGGCTTAGTGCCTTAATTACAGGTATGTGGTAGGCTGTATTGCTGTTCCCATCCATTCACCATTTTCTTAAAGTGGAAATAGGTATGGAAATTTTTGTATAATTTTCGATATATTTATTTAACCAGTTTACACAGTACTGCGGTAGTACCTAGCACATACCGTGTTTTTTTACCAAATGTACATCTTTTTAGTATTTTTTTAAAGTAACACAGTAAATTTTAAGTATTACAGCGGTAATACAAAGACCTTTTTAACATAATTAAATATATGAAAATGTGAAAGACCCTGTAGTACACTATGGGGCCGATTGCGATTTGGAAAATCCCCTACGGATAGCAGTACGGAGCATATATACTGTACGAATCGTACACCTTAAACGTCCCCGTAAGTACGATGAAGTACGATGCGAACCCAAAGCAGATCTCCATACGAATCGTACGAAAGACCATACGACTCAAAAATCTGTACAAATAGCATTCGGAACACGCAGTACGCGACGTCTGTATGGATTGAAGCAGCTTTTTACGACCCAGCAAGTCCGATTCGTCACGTCAACACTCCGTACGACTCTTTTTATACAGGAGCCCAAAACGTCCGTAAAAGCAGATTTGGAGTCGAACCGCGTACGAAATGGACCCCCCTTTGTATGCGAGTGCACCCCATGATTGCAGGGGTACGGTGCATAGGGGTATGGTGCTTAGGGGTACGGTGCTTAGGGGTACGGTGCATAGGGGTACAGTGCTTAGGGGTACAGTGCTTAGGGGTACGCTGCATAGGTGTACGGTGCGTAGGGGTACGGTGCTTAGGGGTACAGTGCATACCCCTGTGACTGCAGGGGTATGGTGCGTATGTGATTGTGTGGTTCTCCGTACGAATTGCTCATACAACATTTTCCGTACGAATCGCGTTCTCGTTCCCTGGTCCGGATCGTACTTGTCGGGTCGTACAGCAAGTTTACGATTCGTACGGTTCACCGTGAGGGTCCATATCGTGCGGATTTTCCCTTGCTTTTCGTACTGTTCGCAAAGATTCGGACGTATTTTTTCCTACGGATCGTACTACGCGATTCGGACGGATTTGTACAATTCGTACGGAAAGGCTTACGAATACGAATTGTCGTACAGATTAGTTTCCCGAATCGGAATCGACCCCTATATTTGTGAAATATTGTGTATTACGGAGGTCTTTCAATTTGCATACTTATTTTTTTAAGTACCACTGTACTACCTAGGTAGTACCTCAGTACTTGGTAATATTTTTTTTAAATATATAGAATATTATGATTATTTTTCCCAGCCTATTACTACTTAAATTAAGTGGTAATAGATGAGGGAAAACATATCACACCTAGAACGTACCTATATTAAAGGCCCTTATATTTCCCTGCCTATTACTACTTAAATTAAGTGGTAATAGATAAGTGAAAACATATCACACCTAGAACTTACCTATATTAAAGGCCCTAAACAGTATCCCCACATTGTTAAGTGAGGCCCGCCTGATCTCGCTCCCCAAACCTGATAGAGATCCAGCTGAGCTGGGCTCATATCGTCCCTTATCCCTATTAAATACAGATTATAAGGTATTGACGAAATTACTGGCTGACCGGTTCGCACCTTTGGTCCCATTCCTACTCCACACTGATCAAAATGGGTTAATGCCAGCTCGCAGAGCTTTATTGAATTTGAAACGCTTCTTCTGTAGTGTAGTTCCTATATCCCTGATAGGCTCTGCGCATTGGAATAATATACACTATAGTTTTGACATTGGACTGAGGTCAGTATGTCTCTATCGAGTATATTAAACTTAATTACTTGTGTGTGCCAGCTAAGCCAGAGGTCTCTAGAAACTTTCTCAAATGAACAAGAAGAGATTAGTTTCTGACAACCGCATAAACATGACAACTTTGTTTCCCTTAGATTCGGAACAATATCTTCAGAGTCGTGTAAACAATAGATAACCATTTCACTCAGTCAATCGTGCATGCTTAGTTTCTACACAGTTGCATAGAAGTAGAGAGATGGGTGTTGTAATAAAAAGGATTTATTTCTCATGCAAGATATATGAACTGCTACAATCGTAAGACAGAATGCGTCGGGAAATTCATACGGAATTTAAATTGAAACATAATACTTTTGAGTAGCCAAATACTCAGTGGACCAATGGCCCTACTCTGGTTACCTAATACTAGATCTAGAAAAGGCCTTTGACACCCTAGAGTGGGGATACCTATTTGCCGTGCTATCACGCTTTGGACTTGGGGGCGCCTTCCTCAGTATGATCAAGCTGCTATATAATGAGCGTGCAGATGGGGCCTTACATCTTAAGCTCAGATAGGGTAACGTGAGGGACCAGACAAGGATGCCCATTATCCCCGTTACTGTTCTCGACGGCTATTGAGTCCTTGGCAGCGGCCATTTGGGCGCAAGGGGTGGGATGGGGAATTCTGTTGGGAGATGGCATGCACACAATCTCACTGTATGCAGATGACCTCCTTATATACTTTAAGAATATTCAGTCAATACCACCCTCACTGGCACATACTCTGGGAGAGTTTGCTGCTCTGTCAGGTATGAAAGTAAACGCTCCAAAGTTGTGTCTCTACCTACCTGTTCAATAAAGCATGTCCCAACCTGGGGTACATGCTTAACAATGTTTGCATAGTATGGCAAACAGACACATTTCGGTACCTAGAGGGCAGAATCTTTCACCAGCAACCGGACCTATTTGATGGCAACCTGGGTAAATGGCTGACATCTATTCGATCCCAGATGTCATTCTGGGGCATGCTCCCTCTGATGGTTACGGGCCATGTGGCCCTGATTAAAGTTGTGGTTTCACTGCAGTTTCTATACTACTTCACCAACTTGTCCTTGTATATACCACCGCCCTTCTTTCAAACCCTTGAGGGAGTGTTAAGGGGTTTCATCTTGGGAGGCTCCCGTCACCGAATGGCTCTTCGGAAACTCTACCTACCAAAAAATCAAGGAGGGCTGGCACCACCCAATCTGGAAGAGTATTATCATGCTGCACAACTACAAAGGGTGGCCAAGTGGCACTCCGGGCGTCATCTACCTGACACGGCAGCCGTTTCCCCACCCTTGCCCCTTCATGCCCTCTTCACTTTGTTTTCATCCATGCAACAAGGAGAAGGCTCCATCACCGCTGCTTCTCAACACAGCATATTGCTGCTACCGCGGGTGCTTATAAATAATACAAAGCGCGAAACTATGTGTGCCTGTGCTGCTGCGCACTCCCAGGGGGTCGCACGTCCCTCACATCACTGGAGCTACGCCACTGGGAAGAGGTGGAGATCCATTATGCCGGAGACTTATAGCCTGCAGGTGCCCTGATGCCATTTGCTTTGAAGGTCGAAGAGAACGGACTCCAGCCGGGTCAGTTCCTCTTACATCGTGCATTCATAGCAACGCTGAGCAAACACTGGGGCAACATGACACAGGGACCCCCAATACACTTAACGATACACTACCTGCATGTCATGGGGCAAGGCCGACACCTCACAAAATGGTTCGCCACATCCCACAGCGGCGGCACTGTCATACTTGCAGCAGAACTGGGAGGGGGGCCTTCGCTGTCTCTTCACAAATGCTGAGTAAACCACTGTACTAGAAGGTCCTAATAGTGTACCACGGAATATGCGCTTTCGATTAATACAGTACTACATAACACTAAAAGTATATCTCACCCCGGGTAAAATTAATAAATATTCCAACCGCGCAGAGGCAAAGTGCCCGCAAAGCTATACCGTGGACATGGACTTGCTACACATTATGTGGAACTGTCCACGAGCTGGAGAATACTGGAAGGGGGTACCCGATGGCCAGAAGAGGGAGATGTGGATCCTACATATTTATCACATCAGTAAAAGTCAAAGAGTGACCTCTCACTTTATCACTTTGTGGCTGGTGGAGGCAAATTGATTGATCACTACAAGATGGAAATCCCCTGAGCACCCCAAGGCGCTAGCTTGGAAACGCTCCCTGCAGGTGTGTGCTAAAGCGGAAAGTGTTGCACTACACGGGGAGGACACACTAGGCCTACGTAAAATTCCAAATGCAACATACTGGGATACAATTTTATGTGACCTGCAGAGACAAAACGTTGGAATAAATGACATATTGGCTCCCATCACCACTACACAACGTGAATTAGAAGAAACGCAAAAGTGCAGATTAGAGGGACTGCCATTAAAACCACAATCATATAACACTAGATGTATTCCTGGCACCGTGTATTTACAGATCGCAACGAGAAGGCGCATACGCGCCTAACGAAATGGGGAATGGGTTGATCCAGTTTGATTTAAAAAGAACACTATTGTCTTATTTTGTTTAAGTTGTCCCGAATGTTATTGCCAGCTTGCCAAATTGGCAGACCGACCCACAGTTCACACATCAGCATAGTACCAATGAAACACCCCTAATGGCTGACTCCCAACTGACAGCACAGATGGGGACTAAATCGGCTACACACAGTGAGAAACAATGAGCACATAATGTGTACAATTTGATTATTATGCACAAATGAACTCTATGCAAAAGTTGAACCTGTATTTAGCAAAAGAGTGGATGTAACCTAAACAGATGAAGAACTGTGATGTGGATGTCTGCTATAGTCATTATAACAATAAAAACAGATTTAAACAAACAAATTAAATGCCCTAAACAAGAATGCTGGCAAAGTGGCCTTAAAACAACATGGCTGCCTGCAATTTTTGTAAAGACTCTCATTATCCAATCAAATACCGTGGTAGTACCTTGAAACTACTGCGCTAACAAATATCTCGAAGTTTAAAATGCTAATAACTCTAAAACCACTTACCCTTTTTAGATGCAACCAAAAAAAGAATCATCTGCGCACCAAAATCTTCAATCCTGCCAAATTTCATCCTAATCGACTGTCTAATTTCACACTACGTGAAATACAAAAATTATGTAAAATGCATTGGATTTCAAGTGTGTTTGGGAGTACCCTTTTCTCTTTGCACCGCCCTTGACTAAACGCCGCAAAACTTGCAATCCTCCAAAAATTAACAGGTGCAACAAACAGGTCTGCAAAGGTTCACGAAGAATCGTGAAACTGGTGCAAAGGTATTAAGTCACACAAATCTGAGAAAACCCTATCACTGGTAATCCTAACTATAAATATGTACTGTCACTCTTTAATATATATACTATATATATTCGTTTGTAGGAGAACCAGGCAGCAGCAATTTGCTAACAGGCTGCTCCTCTCTCAAAAATATGCTTTTGTGCTAATTTTATATATTTTTATAAGGACTGGGTGGAATTTGAATTACGCCGGAATGATGAAAGTATTTTTGTTAATTACGCATTACTCTTTGATTCAGACTTTCTGATAATTACTTGATTACTCCTCCTCGTGTAGTTGAGAGTAATTATTTGTATGGAAAACTCCTACCCCGAGAACACACTTAGCGAGTGCGGGCAGGCGCTTGCGCTCCCTATTTGTGTTCTGCTGCATTTAGCACTGTTTCATAGAGCAAAAAGGATCTTTGCATCCATTTTGGATGCAAGAGTGCATTTTGCGCTAAGAAGAAAATAGCGTTAAATGTTGACAGTAGGTTGGGGGGAAATTCTACCCCAAGAACACATTAAGCGAGCAAGAGCGGATGCTCGCACTCGCTAATTGTATTCTGTTGCATTTAGCAACATGCAACCACGCTTCCATTTTCGAAGCGTGGGGAGCATTTCTGAGCTAAGAAATAGCGCTAAACGCAGAATTACGCTTCCCACATAATTCTGCGTAATCTTGCTGAATTGTTGGGTAATTCCGCGTGATTACACAACACAGAATTATGCAAGTTATGCCTAACCCTAAATTTTATTTGATTTACCACACCAAGATGAGCATCTGTGACCTTGGAACGGCACATTTTAGAAAACGTCAGCTGTATCATAACCTTGGTGCGAACTTGTGTGCATGCAAACAATTATATGCCATGTTATGTTATGTTAAAAAGTTTTATACCGCGCACGTTCACCAAAACGGTTTCTTGGCGCTCATAACAGATGCAGAGGGCAAGGGCAGAAGTTTACTCAAGTGCTAACTTAAAAAGGAACGTCTTCAGTGTCCTACGAAAACACTCATAAGAGGAGCAGTGGCGGAAGGAGGAAGGAAGGGAGTTCCAAAATGTAGGGGCTAGAAAAGAGAAGAGGAGGCCGCCATGTTTCTTGCGATGGATTTGAGGGGTGAGCAGGAGGTTATCAGCAGAAGAGCGTAGGTTTCTCGTGGGTATATACCGCTTCAAGCTGGAGGAAATAAAAGCAGGCGCGAGATTGGAGAGGGCTTTGAACATTGTGCAGCCAAGTTTGAAAGTGCAACGTTTGGCCACCTGGAGCCAGTGCAGGCTCCGTAATAGCGGCGAGACGTGCTGGTGCTTAGGCTGATGATATACTAAGCGAGCAGCCTGGTTTTGTATCAGCTGTAGCCTATGGAGCTGGTAGGCGGGGATCCCTGCGTATAAGATGTTAGCAAAGTCGATTCTGGACATAACAAGAGCCAAGATGACGAGGATAAGTGCATCTCTGGTGAGAAATCTACAGATTTTGCGTATCCTACGTAGGTGGAAGAAGCAGGATGATGTTACAGCACTAATCTGAGGCTTCATAGATAAATCACCAGAGATGACAACACCGAGGCTTTTCTCAGAGTTGACAGGGCGGGTGGGGGGGGGATCCCAAGTGAGTGGGGCCAGAAGCTGTCATTCCATGGGTTGGCAGATCCACCCACCAGCACAAGCTTAGTCTTTGCCAGCATGCTGGACCTGCTGTAGGACATGCACATGTATACATCATTGTGTTTTTTTATGTCAGTGCTGTTCCGAACAGACTATTACAGCACATGTATTATCTGTTTTCCACGATTCGTATCCCAAAATAACTGAATTTGGCCTTGCTTGATTGACATTGGGATACTTCAAAAATAAGCCTGCTGAATTATACATGGATAAAGGCCTTGACTTCACTGACCAGTGAGGTCCCTCAGGATCACCTCACCAAGGGACATCTTAAGAATTTGGGGGGCCCGGGCCAACCATAATTTGTGGGCCCCTGCTCGGATAAACTCTGAATTTATTAGACATTTTCAGCTCATTCACACCCTCTGCAACTATGATCTGATCATTCACAGCCCTCTTAGTTGGCCCCCAAACCTTTAATGGGGCCCCAGTCATTCAGGGGTCCTCCATTCAGCGCAAAGCCTTTGACTATTTAGGTGATTTGGATACCTGGAAGCCCCTTTTCATATTGTGCAGGGAGCCCCATCTTTTTTGTGTGTTTTGGAACTGTCTTGAACTGTCCTGAAAGCGTAATGATGGGGTCCCTAAAAAGTTGGGGGGCCCTGGTCCTGATCCCACTTTGCCCATGCCTTAAAGCGTCTCTGACCTCACCTTCAACCCTGCCACGGTCATGGACTTCATGGAGAGGACAGTGCAGCTTCATAAAGCACACGTGTCTCTTTGAAGGGTTTGCCATTTTAGTGCGCTTTCGACGCTGTACCAGAGAATGGGGGTCTAATGTACCTCCCTTCATCTAAACAACCGTCTCGATGACCTTTTAATAATGTTTTCAGAGGAAATTATAGCATCAACTACATTATTAGAATTATACTGAAGTAACAGCAACATGGAAAAATACTTTATACCTGTAGCTAATAAAGCAGTTACAAAATAAGGCAAAATACTGGAAAAGGTTAACAAGGCACATTAATAATAAGTAACTGAAGTATATTCATAAAGGAGGGCAAACTAAATTGTGAGCGGTAAAAATATAAAAGAAGATTTCAAGAAAAGAAAGCAAGAGAAAAAATAGTGAATGAGAGACGGGAATAGGATCAAACAAAAGTTTTTTTTTTATACAGAGCGTTAAATGTTTAAACAGCAAACAGAAAATGGACATGGGCACGTGCACTTAACTAGAGCAGATCTGGTTACACAGTCTTTTTCTTGTTTCAAAGGTTAACTGGAAGTCAATTGTCAACTTCTAACTTTTCAACTATTTTTTCCCACAGCAAAAGTAGGTCATGTGCTTGCATATTCCACTCTAAATCTTGACATTTTACTGACCTATAACAGGTTTAGGGCGACGATAAAACAGTGTTCAGAATTCGCTATCAAGATGGGTTGCGTAACATTTTCCACAGCGCCGTTTACGTCGCAGGCTGAAAGCTGCCGCTGGGTGAATTGTCTCACAATAATCACGGTAGCTGCTGGCCGACGCCACGCGCATTCCGCCGGCCATTAAACCGATGAGGAAGAGAGGGCGCAGCGGGGTAACGTGCCAGTCACGTTTCGTCTGACAAGAAACATTTGCCAATCTTTTACATGACCTGGTCTTGGAAAAGGAGCTCATTTGATCATTTACAACGTCATGTTTTGCACCCAGTACAAAAACAACGTCTGTTCACACAGCCTCCCGTAAGCAACACGCAGATATTGGCAACATTAGCAGGAATTCTTGCTACCAGGAATGAAAAGCACTACTAGAATGGTCTGAAGTTCAACCCGTGTTGTTATTTAGATCCAGCACACAACGTGGATGTAGAAAAGTGCAAGTAGTCTCTAGGCACAATGGATGACTAGCAAAAACACATGCGCGCACGCAAGGGCCCAACGCTTTTCTTAAGTGGCTGTTGCCCTACCTACTGTCGAATGAAAGGGTTGCCAAATACCAAGGGTATCTAGTTTTGATTCCAGCCCATGCCTAATTTTTCTGAGCTGGGATGGGGCAGTGAGATAAATAACGGTGATGGATCAAGCCCTGATCTTTGGACTGGGTAAGAGTGGTCTGTTTAACTCAGACACTCTGTTCATCACCACCCCCTTTTTGTAAATCGTTTTTGGCCACTATAGGTGTGGCAGGGTATACTCAGACATGAGTCCCTTTCTCACTGCTCCATCAGGATTCAAGCAAGCCGGGCCGAAGAAGGCTGAAATGCCAGAAACCGGTCCCCGGTAGCTTGTCTCCTTTCTGGTGAAGAATTGGCTTGGTAGTTTAGTCTGCCCTGTTCCCATGATGCACTGGGCCAGGGACAGACTGATTTGCATATAGCCAGGTTCTGAGCTGGGATGGGGCAGTGAGATAAATAACGGTGATGGATCAAGCCCTGATCTTTGGACTGGGTAAGAGTGGTCTGTTTAACTCAGACACTCTGTTCATCACCACCCCCTTTTTGTAAATCGTTATTTAGATCCAGCACACAACGTGGATGTAGAAAAGGGCAAGTAGTCTCTAGGCACAATGGATGACTAGCAAAAACACATGCGCGCACGCAAGGGCCCAACGCTTTTCTTAAGTGGCTGTTGCCCTACCTACTGTCGAATGAAAGGGTTGCCAAATACCAAGGGTATCTAGTTTTGATTCCAGCCCATGCCTAATTTTTCCACTACACTTCCTATTTTTTTTTATCTCACAGGTTCTTTTTCTTCCCTACCTTCCCCCTTTGTCACTGCTTTCATATCTTTCTCTTTATATTCCTTTCTGCCTTTTCTCCCCCTTTATTTGGGTCAAAATATGATAATGAAAAAAACACTGGTCCCCAAAGATGATCGGCATGCAACAACCAGCAAAATGTAAGCCCTCTCTGGGTCTCACTTAGGCCCCCATTAGGATGGCAGGTGGACTTTGCCCGCCCGCCATCCTCCTGGTAAAAGGGACTGCCCGCCATACGGGCGGGGGTCCCGTTGGGGTGATTAGGATGCGCCTGCTACAGTGGCGGGGCATTTCAAAGCACAACGCGACAGGCACCGCGCTGTGCCTGCCACATTGTACTTTGAAATGCAGGGGGGTACCATAGGTACCCCCCATGTGCACCCACCACCCCCTGGAGTCCCTGGGGGCCCACAACGGGTCTCCGCCACGGAAGGCATTGAAAAATGCCCATGGTAATATGGCTGGAGGTGTCTGATAGACACCCCCACCATATGGAACCCTTTTCCGACCCGGTCGCAAGGTGACCGGGGCAAAAAAGCGGCTGACGGTCTTTCCGTCTGCCGCGGACCCTCCAGCCATGTTAATATGGCGGAGGGTCATTCCGGCACGGATGGCGGGCGTATCGCCCCTGCCGGCCTGGCGGGGGCGATCCGCCCGCCATCCTAATGGGCCCCTTAGTGTTAGGGGGACAGACACTTAACCCCTAGTATGGTGTACGGACCATTCTCCCCACCGAGTTGAATCTTGTTTTTCACGATGGGGACACAGTGGCAAGTACTTTAACCTGGGGGTGCTTCTGACACAACAGCAGGATCAACCTCAGGACCAAACTCTGTGGCAGCAGCAACGATAGACAATTTCTGCCATTACAGGCGGTACTGCAAATGTACCCTCAAATGACTGGTACCAACCGAATTCCCACATTATAGATATCCACGAGACTCTGAGAGGTTCCTTCTAGCACACCAGGATAACGTGTTTGCAGCTCTGAGGAAAGCTGTCACACCCATAAAGGGGTAGTGTAATGCAGAAGAAAGTAGCCTGAACTTGATCTGATTTTAGCGGAAGTCGTGTTACTTACTTCCTCTAAATAAGCCTGGTCATTCTACCACTATATCATATGTAATAAGTAAGTAAAGATTTACTATTCTTACCTCCACATCTACATGCCTTGATGTTGCGTTGCCTTGCTCTGCCTCCATGCACTTAAGGACTACCCACACAGTCACCTGCACCTAATTGTACCTTGCTTAAAACCGATCAGTGGCACTCACGTTGATAACAACAAAGTATTTACATTATGATTAGAATTGCTGTGTCTCTGCATGATTAAAATCAAAGCATGTGGGTTTGGTGGCAAATGAGTGTGGGCTGAGCACCTGAGCTTAGAGTAAAAGTCTGCCCCTTACTTGTGTTCTGTACTGGATGCGTGTTTGGCTGAAGGAATATACTTGCCACTTCGAGAACTTAGGTGGTCATGTCTGGATAAAGCCGACTAGAACATTGTCAGGGCCATAGCTATCAATAGCCTGCTTGTTGTACATCATGTTGAAAAATCTGAACGAACCATACACATTTAGCCTGGAAGGCTGAGCCGTTCTACCTTTGCAGAGAGTTGCTCTAGCACAGTCCTTTTCTGTGAGACGTTTAATGTAGGAGACTTTCAAAATCCCCTTGATAGTACAGTGGAATTTTATAGCAAAATATTAGCTGAAGACACTTTTACAGTTAAGACACTCTCCATAATAGCTAAAATCCTTTGAGAGCTTACATCAAGATAGCACAGTCAGAGGCACCGCCTATTTGCCCGTACCCTGGTAACAACACTACTTACCAGGTCTACCATCGGAAAAAAGTCAGAGCAGTCCCCATAACTGAGGTTATTGGCACTTATCTTGTATGGGATATGCATGAAGGATGCATGTGATTTATGTGCTTCTCTATCTGTACCTGGACTGGTGGATACTGAGTTTATTTTACTCTAAATGTGAATACAGCACAAAATTATGATTTTCTTTGTGTAAACTAGAAAATCCCATCTTGGACATTGCTGCCTGCACAGACACACTTATCTATACCCCGTCCCAGTCTGGTGTACATGGTGGCTGAGGAAGGTAGCTTGCGCAGAATGTATGACTTAGTATAGATTTATCCAGCCAGCATAGATCCACAGCCTCCCAATTTCCTGTAATGTGGCATTTCATGTACCAATGGCCTTCCAGACAGGGCTAATACCATCCCCGCCTGAACCAGGCCAAATCTGGCATCAATATAGGCAGCAGGACAGGAATCTTGTAAATCTGGCTAACAATTGCCAGAAAATGCATGAGAAGCACTTAGAACATTGATATAAACTATGTCTGCTTGTGAAGGATGAGTACCGGTCCCCTCATCAGTACTTTGTTGAATGGATCAACACAGTACCAAGAAAACCTGGGCACCAGCTTGTTTTGCAAAAGCCAGGTGTGAACCTCTGCATGCATGCATGCTACTTTCTTTCCTGGCTGGACCTAGGTGTCGGAAAGCCTAGAGACCTGCCTTGCTGCTTGACATGCAGAGAGAAGAAAATCTACCAGCATGCACAAGAAGTTGGACTGCACCTGCGAGAAGGAGTGACATGATATAAGTAAGACCCAGCTGACATGACAGAACATCATGAGGACAGTTCTGTAGTGTAGTTCCTAGTTTCCCACTAGGCCCTGCGCATTGGAATAACATAAACAGTAGTATCGACGTAGAAGTGCGGATCTTCCAGGCCTCTACTGACTATGCTAAACTTAATTGGGTTTGTTACCAACTAGCTCAGAGGTCACTGGAAACTTTCTTGACTGAAATAGGAAGTGATCAGCTTCCCTGGCACAGACAAGAAGGGATTCAGTTTTCCAACAACCGTGCAACATGACAACTTTGCTCCTCAGATCAAGAGTCAATCTCTAGGGTCGTGTGAAACAATAGACAGTTATTTTACTCAGTCAGGTTAGTGCAGATTACTTTCACAATATGTAGAGAATAGAGAGACGGGCGTTTGTCAATAAAGGGTTAACATTTATTGAACAGTCTTTCTTCTCGTACAAGAGAAATGTATTGCCACAATTGCAAGACTTGTTATGATAAAAAGTACCTACAGTAAGATAAGTATTGAGAAATAATACTGTAAAAGCATTGATATGGTTTCTTAGCCATACAATGGTTTAAAAGTAATAAAACATATATACAGTCATATATACATTAGGCTAAAATACTCAACTGGTGCTTCTAACTACGCCTACCCCAGTGTACCTGACCTAAGCCTAATACGTGGGAGGGGAGTAAGTAAGTAGCTTTAAGTTAAGTTGGTTTTGCCAAGGTTTGCTTCAAGAATTCTCACTAAGGGCTTAGTCAAAACCATACCTCTGAATAGAATGATGGAGGTCTGGTATCTCCTTCAGGGAAACTCGGTATCCCAGTCACCCGCAAGGGTAGACCAGAAACGCTGGAGCTGTATTTCTCAGCAGGAGAAAGACAGCGTCTCTCTTCAGCGCGTCGAGGAGGAGAAGGAGGGGGGACAGCGTCCGCGGGCAGCTGGCATCTGCTGGGCTCTTCGCAGAGGGACGGCTGTTCAGCTCCTAGTTTCACCACACCATCGTTCGCGCTTTAGCAGCGATAATGGTATCAGCAGCTTGCATACAGCAGCTTCATCAAGCGACGGGCAACAGGCAATTGCTTAAGGCAACGTTGGTAATATTTATACCTGAAAGGTGCCATGTTTGACGTAAGTTTGCTGGACATAAGACGTCAATTAAGATGTCACTAGGAAGTGATCGCTATCAGTTGCTCATTAGAGTTCTATTACTAATCAAAACACAGCAAGCGGGGATTTCCAGGTTTGCTGAGTTTTTATCTTGTTGAAGAACTCGGAGTGTTAATCTAGGAATCTCAGATAGTGACTTCTGCTCTTTCATTGCACTAATTGGTTGCAAAGGAAGTGGCAGAGAAAACTATTCTGGAATGTGGCTCTGTTCGTGTGAGGCCAGAGATGACTTTCTGAATATCGCACTTGAACGGTTATGCCAATATAGGGAATAAATGGATTTATAGCCGAATAGGGGCATAAGGTCACAGTATCGATCAGGATCCTAGATAAGCACGCAACACCCACTCCACGGGTTCATGTCCATCAAATTACTAAAACTAGAGCAATAAGATGCATGTGTAACATTGCCCACCCCAAAATACATAAATGCATTTGAAATAGGCGTATATTGTAATACGTGAAAATTATAGGTACTGTACGTTTTCGAAGCATCGAAATCATTCAAAAATTATAGCATATGAAATCGATGAACGATTATGCAAAAAGAATTACACATGAAATATCTCTAAAACAGAAGAAGGGCGAGATAAATCATCACATATAAATGCATTGCAATAAATGTGCTAGAGGCTGGTGTAAGGTTGTAATGTCTCTAGATGTGTGTAGAAAATAGAAGTTGAAGCTTCTGTTCTCTAAGAATAGTTTTTATTTTAAGCAAAGAATTGTTCGTGCCAAAAAGGGGTCAATATTAAAAAGTGTTCAATTCAAAAGAATTAATGCTTGAACGGGGAAATAGAGTTCCAACGCTTTTAGCAGTTTTTGTTGTTCAAAACTGAAGGCCGAATTCAGAGTTCATGAGAACGCTGTGTGTCGGAATGTTTCTCCAAAGTTATTATTTCTGTTCGGGTGAGAACATCATATCAGACAGGCTCTCAAAGAATTGGTCTACAAAATCAGGTGACAGTTCAACCAAATTCGACAGTGCTGTAACTTGGCAGGTGTGAGAATGATTGCTGTCATCATAGTCGGGATCAGCAATGCTCACAGAAGGTCGTACCCGGGTGATGCTGCTTTTGTCACTCGCTCCACTGTTACCACCTAGTCGTAGCACAGGAGTCTCAACGAATGCCGTCATCAGGATTGGTAGCCGCTGGGGACAACACAATGCGTGAGCCGTTATCGGACTGAGCAAAGTATTGACGTCCATTGGTACTGCTGATGGAAGTGAAAGACAGATGTCCAACACACACTCATCTCCGCATAGCATACATCGTAGTACCGGTAAGATACAGTTCTGCCATATAGGTCTGAATGAAAGGAACCAGGTCATGTTTAGATCTCTCAGCCTGGCCAATCCAAGGACGTTAGTTATCCTGTCCCGGTAGTGCATTGCTAGGATTGTCTCTTCCACTCCCATGGGAGCTATGTCTGAGCTTTGGCTTGCCATAACGAAGCAGGACGGTCAAAAATAAAATCCCTGCTACAAGTCCCAAAAATAAGGGTATGCCGCCAAAAACAGAGTGGACAAAATTAGGAACGATTCCCAAAATTGCTTGAAAAGGTGTTAGCAGTCCCGTAAAAATCATCTTAAATATGCCTGGGATGCCTGTGGCACTAGACATGTTAAGGAGTTGGCTAAGCATTTCTAAGAAATGCACGGGTCAATTTGTTGATAAAAGTTCATGAACTTCAGTAGCTGTCCTTGCAACTAGAAGATCATACGTCTCTTTTGATGACGTTATGGGCACTGTTGTCTGCAAAAGCACAGACTTCATTTTGCTTAAAGTATCAATTCGTATAGAATAGAGATTCAGACGAGGCCAGATGGGAGTCACTGTGTCTGCAGGCCCACTCGGAAACAATGCCTGCATACAGCATTTGACCATGGATGTTACTCTTACAAGATAACTTTTCCCTGGCACTAGGCCACAACATCTGGATCCGTTCTAAGAATGTAACTCCCGTTTGCAAGTTGCATAAAGAAGGGCTCTATCTGAGTTGCAGGTGTGACAAGCTGGTGGCATGAAAGGTTGTTAGAATTTCCATTACAAGCTCCGTGTAAATTAATACCCTGGCACAAAAGTATACCGCTTAGTGAATGTTTACAATTTTCACCACTAAGAAATACATTTTTGTCGATGTCACTATAGCATGAATGTGTGTATGGTAATTTCCATTCTGATTTTACATAACCTTTACCCAATCGTTCATACTGGCCAGTAGGTATGTATTCAAGGCACTTTTTAAATCGGAAAGTTGTTATCGGAATAGTGATAATTCCGTGTATTATCCATTCAATGACAGGACTCTCTGACATTGTCAATGGTAATCTCTCAAGTTTTTCGATGCTTAGGATTGTATAGTCTGCTCCTTTCTGTGCCAAACTGATTTGTTTATCAGTAAGGTTAAAAATGGAAAATAATGACGTTGTGTTTATTAAACACCAAGGCACATAGCCTGAACGAAGATTTTGCAGCGTCCAGCCCAATTGTACAATAGAACGTAATTGAGATTGGCCATGTTGTAATATTAGCAAGTCTCTGTCTATTATGTCAAAGGCAGAAGATACAATATTGACCAACGAATATATTCTGGAGGACAGAGTCATTAACCCATTGTCCACTACAGAAAGTGATTTTTCCAAATTAATACGATCAATTTCTCGTATTTTTTCAGCTGTTTCAATTTGTGTGACTTTCCAAGCCTCGCTGTATGCAGCATAGATACTGGTCGCTATGAAACGCTTTTGACGCTGTTTGCGTGGTCCAAGAATGAAATCGCGCAAATCAGCACCATCTTTTAGTAAAGACAAGTGTTGCTTAATTTCAGCCAGTGTGGATGATGTTAGCCATTCGAGGCAGAGTTTCCCTACACTGTATGTTGTTACTATCCCTGGATGTTGTCTCTGGGAGTATCTAGGGTCTTGTCTGGTCATTTTTAACCCCTGTGTTTTATTCAGGAATCTATCTTGACAGTTGTTTGTGTCAGTAGGCCAGATTAACCACTTTTTCCAATCAGGATGTGTTCTGTTAAAATGTAAAATATGTGAAACGTCTAACTCAATATCTGTAGTTGTATTCTCAGGTATTGGCTTTGGAATAGACGGTTTGTTAAGGTCTTTGATCTTAGCTAGGCCAAGACAGGATGTTTGGTGTATTGTGTCATTTAAAAACATCATTTGTTCTGGTATCATGCAGGTTCTGAATAGTGCTTCAAGGCCTTGTACCTGCCAATCTTTTGTACCCCAAATGGTTTTCGTTTCAATGTTATTTTTCCAATAATCAAAACCAAATGTCATCATTTTTTCATAAAATGCTTCTGAATATATCAATTTAGAATTGGTCAGCATTGTTTTCATTCCTGTTTTATCTAACAGTTTGTAATAAAACGTTTCTGCATCACTAGTGTTAAACCCTGAGAAGTATTTGAATTTCTCAAGAAATGCTTTAGAACTGCTTTTAGGTGGTGTAGCACAATGTTCCCATTGATTATACATAAAAACATTTCTAGGCTGTGCAGATTTATGCAAATAATGATCACCATAATGTGTGTAGCAGAATAATTGCTCATAACTAGACGAACCTTGTAAATAATCATGTTCTGTGAATCTAGCTGACATTACTAAATCAGACATCATGTCATTAATACTGTTAAAGTCCCAATCATCAGAGAATGTACTAGGTTTTACAAAGTCACTTAAGGAAACCTTCAGTTGATGAGGATACTTCAGGATTTCGACCGGACCATAGATCTCATAGTCAGTTTTCTCCCATACTACCCCACCAGGTATTGGAATTGCTGTGACATTTACTGTTGACAGTTCTCTTTTCTTCACGTGGGATGATCTGTGTGGTTTCAGGACTAAGTTGATGTTCTGACTTGCTGTGTCCATTCAATTGTAATAAACTTTCCTAAAATTAAAACTAAAATTAGGCATAGTAGGAGTATGAATACCCCTGAAATAATCCAATGCTCAATCAACGGTGAATCCAGATATAATTCTTTGATTTGTTGAAGGAGTCCTGTTGTATTTTCTTTAGAATACTTTTTTTGTTTCTGGCATCACTTCGGAGTCATTTTGATCTTCAGAGAAGTTGTCGAAGTTGATGAAATAATCAAAGGCAGTTCTGTCAATTGTTGGGATTGTTGTTTCAATCTGTCTTTCGGTAGGACTTTCTGATGCCACATTATTGTAGACTGGTGTTTCTTGACGAACTGTTTCAATCTGTGTCTCAATAGGCACGAGTTCCATGGCATTATTGCATAGTCCTTCTCTGTGCACTGCAGGCTGATCGAATGTGATTAGTCTTTCAGTTTGAACCTCTTGGATTGTTGCAAGTTTGAGTATTCTGTTGTTTCTTGGGAGTCCACTGGGCCTACTGTTGATTATAGGCCACATGCTTGTGGTTTTACCAGGTCGATAGACACGACTCTGTTCTCCTTTTTACCAGCAAGGGGCGGTAGTACTACTGATCTTGTTCCGGTGACTGCCAAGACAGGTACTGCTTTTCTGTAAGAAGGCCCAAATTCCTTCTTCACCGCGATTTTTTCTCTGACTAGATCCCCAATCTTTGGAATCCAGACAGGCCTTGCTGGGGCTGTTGCTTGTGGTGCCTCATCAGTGGTAGATGGCTGTTGTTTTAACTTTATGTTGCTTAAGGATTTTCTTGTTTCATTCAGTTCCTGTAAAACAGCCAAACGATCTTTGATGTCAAAGTCTGTTGTTTTTTCTTGTACCACTGATATCTGACTATCGAGGTCCTGAATGTTCATTCTAATCCCGAACAATAGTTCGTATGGGCTGAAACCTTTTAGAGAATTTCTTAGCAAGTTATTAAGACTGGTCTGGACACTTATTAGATGTTTGACCCACCCAGCGCCTGAACCTAATACCTTCGCTGTTATAGATCGCTTTATGTCCCGTTTTTTTCTTTCAACCACACTATTCCCTTCGGGGTGCGACGGACAAGAATACCGCAACCCAATTCCCATGCTGGCCATGGCCTCCTTATAAGCTGGAGAGCTGAAAGCAGGACCCTGGTCAGAATGGAACGTGGTAATTGCGTATGTGCCGATAAAGACTCGCAGATCTCTCTTATAACAGTTCTAGTGTCAGCCGAGCACTGGAGGCTACATTTTTTAAGTGTGTTTAGCCTTAACTGTGTACAATGGGACGCGCTTCTCTTCTTTGATTGCGCAGATAGACCGCCTTATGCTGTCTATCAGGGTTTCTGAAACTACACTGGCCTGTTCATTACTGCGATCTCAAAACATTGAATATCTATGCTCATTCCAGGCCACCAGTACTCTGATTGTAATTCTTTCAGAGAGTCTTTAATAGTCTGGTGTCTCAGACCCAACCCCATGTGTGCTTCCAGTAAGAGGAAGCCTCTCCGGTCCCTGTTTGGAATCACCCTATCCCCCACTCCAGGGATTCGAGCAAAAGGAATGGAGTTTGCATCGATTACGTATGCATAATTGAGTGGATAGTTCACGGGCAGTGCTGCACAGTCGCCTTTTACGGTCGTTTTTACTGCCAGCATGGTTTCCCCGTCTATGTATTTTTCTGTACGCTTTTTTGTGGCTACGGAAGCCGGGTTAGTTGCTTCCGCTGTGGCTGTATTAGCCAATGAATTCCCTGCAACGTGAACGCCATCACGTTGAAGACTCTGTGCGTGAATCACGTGAGTCTTTTGTAGTTCTTTCTGTAAAAGAGCTACCTGTTTCCAGAGCAATTTATGCTTTATTGTGGCACCTGTGTCATCTTTGTAATCGTTTTCAATCCACCTCTGCAATTTATTGTTGTAAGAGTTGACGCAAAAATGAGAATCGCACACGATAAGTGTCGGGAATTCACGTTCTGCATTTTCGAGCGCCATCTTTAAACATCTGATTTCAGCTCTCGGAGCCGAACAGTTTCTCAATGATTCAGTTTTTGTTACTTTCGGTCTGAATTTACCGCACAGCCAACGACCTTTAACAATCGCACAGGCTGCATCGTAGGATTTGCTCTCTACGTTGAAATGCTGTACAAATCTGTCTGTATAGATTATACAGGCGTATTGTGGGAGAGGCAGAAGTTCGATTGGCAGAGGATATTCTTCTTCATATTCTAAATCATTCAGTTCTTCGAATTGCGGAGCGAAATAGTATCTCACATCTTCCGCTCCTAGAGAATCTACGCACTGTATCCATTTCGGATCCAGTGACACTGTAGGCAGGTTTATTGGGCTGAATAGCGCCTCGAAGGAGGATTCCGCTGTGAGGATATTAATCCTTTTACCATGTGCTAGTTCTCGTTCATTTGCTAATGCAATTTGCACTGCTTTCACAGTTCTTTCTGTGAGACTGAATGCTTTTTCTGCTTGTGTGTACAAGTGAGATTTAATTGAAATAGGTACCTTTTCTCCCTCATTAGAGGTTAGGTACGTGAATCCGCATCTTCCTGGGATGACTCGGATTACAAGACCGCGTGTATTGTCACGTGTATCTAATTTAGTTTTTGCTAACATGTCTGTTTGCAGTGATCTCAAAATTTCTGTGTGTTTTTGAGTCCAACTGATTTGTTTAAAATCAGGTTTAATTAGTTCGCAGAGAGGTTTAACCCTCTCTGCGTAGTTTAGAATGTATGTTCTTCAGAAATTCAGAAAACCTAGTATGGATTGTAAATTCTTCAGCGTTTTTGGAGCTTGGAGTACAGCGCACTTCTCTAAGAAGTTGTCCGCTAGGCTTTTTCCTTCACTTGATAATTTGTACCCTAAGAATAGTACTGTCAGACGGGTAATTCGAGACTTTTTAAAGTAGTAGAATATCTTTATTCGGCGACTTAGTCACCATAAAAGAAAACATATACAATACATTTCCAAACAGATATAAATATTTAAGATACAATAAAAAAAAAGGAGTTGCAACTCCAACACCGATATAATACTAGCGGACACACCGTCAGTCCATTAAGCTCACTGGCTGCAGTTTCAATAGGCGGGATCGTGTCATCCATACACTTCCCAAGAACTTTGCTACCCCACAAATCATAAAGGGAGATGAGGAGTCTGTAGAGAGGACCCGAAGAGCTGATCTGTGGCACCTTAGACCCAATTCTCTGCACACAGGTTTCAGCCAAAATTTGCGCGCCCCTTTATAAGCAGGGCAGGCAAAAAATACGTGGGCCACAGACTCAGTTGGTGCAGCACATCCAGGGCATGAACGCAGGGGGGCACCAGAATTAGACCATCTCGACGTAAAGTCGTGCACCGGAAGCGTCCCATAACGCAATTTTATATATAGAGCGCGATCAAGGGGTTTGGTTATCAAATCCAGGAAGGGCTCTAATTTCCTCGTGCATTTAAATAGCAAAAATTGGTCCGTAAGAGTGCCCCCTCCCAGGTCCCTCCACATGTTACTCTGAACCCAGTCCCAGTAAAGCTTTTTGATCGCATCCTTTGGTGGCGGCGATTGTGTCTCCCAAGCGTCTCTTAGGCCTAACTTGAGCACTAAGTCCTTCAGTTTGTACAGCCATCCAATTTTTTTTCCGGTATCCAATAGGAGGAGATCGTCCAACCCCTCAGCATATTTAGCAAGTTCTTCCGTCCTTCTTAGGCGGGTCCAGTAGAGCAACGGGCGTAGTCTTACCAGGTCCTTTAGTGCTCTCCTGCCCAGATCTAGTCTCAGGGGAACTAATGGGGTGGAAGCAGGGAGAGCCACCACCTTCCTTAAGAATTTATTTTCCGCAGTCGTTAGATCAGATACGTTTTCGAACCCCCATAGTTCAGCGCCGTATAGTGCAGCTGGGAGGATCTGGCCCTCATAAATGGCCATCGCCGGGGAGATAGGTTTACTGCTGGATTCACGGAATTCCCTCAGGACCATCCCCGATACCCTTTGATGGTTGAGTAACATTTTGGCCAAGTGATCCTTCCATGTCATACGGCTGTTTATCCTGACTCCAAGGTAGTCAAAGGACTCGACCAACTCCAAGGGGACATCGTTCAGCAGGAAGTTATTTTTAAATCTTTTAGAGGGGGAGAATGCCATCAGTTTAGTTTTTGAGGTATTGATGGTTAAGCCTCGGGCGGTGCAAAAGGAGCTAAACTGATTCAAGAGTTTTTGTAAGCCCACCGGGGATTTGGAGATTAATATGGTGTCGTCGGCGAAGAGGAGAGTGGGGATTCTTTCCCCCGCCAGGGATGGGGCATCCGACTCCTCCCCCTTCAGGTGGTCCACCACTCCATTCACAAAAAGGGAGAAAAGAGTCGGAGCCATAACACAGCCCTGGCGTACTCCTCTTCGCACAGGGATTTTCTCTGTCAAATTCCCCTGGGATCCCCATCTAACCCTTGCATAGTTCCCCTCGTGGAGCCTTATGACAAGGGTCAGGAGACCACTCGGGAATCCCATCTCACCTAAAATCTCCCATAATTTTGCACGGGGGACCAGGTCGAATGCAGTCTTGAGATCTATGAAGGCCATATATAAACTGCCTTTCTTGATGGTGACTTCCTTCCAGTAGATAACAAAAAAGCGAAAGACCTGGTCCATCGTGCCTACCTTTCTTCTAAAACCCGCCTGTAGGTGCGAGAGAATACTGTCCCCCTTTATCCAATCTCCTACTCTTGAAATGATGACCCTGCCGACTACTTTCTGAATTATATCAATCAGACTAATAGGCCTGTAATTCGCAGGGTCCTCTCTTGCCCCCTTCTTGTACACAGTTACTACCTCCGCCCCCTTCCAGGAGTCAGGAACCTGGTGACCCCTGGAGATCAGATTCATAATTGTGGCAATTAATTTTGCCCAAACCTGTGGCTCTGCTATCAACAAATCTCCGGGGATCCCGTCTTGTCCACCTGCCTTCTTCGGGATTAGATGCCTAATCGCCATCACTACTTCTATAGTCGTGAAGGGAGGCTCGTCCACCCCTATGAGATCACCATCCCTCAGACTAACTACCTCACGGCTGGGCGTTTCCTCATTACCACCATACAGTAGTGAGAAATGGTCAAACCATTGCTGGCTGGTTATATGGACAGCCAAGGGTTGCGTTTTCCTACGTCTAGAACCATTGATCAGGTCCCAAAAGAGGTTCGGGTTCCTACTTTTTACGGCATTGGATAAGTCCTGCCAATGCTGTTCCTCCCACTCACTTTTGGCCATTAATTGAACTTTGAGGTATTCCTTCCTAGCCGCTCTAACCATCGAAGGATCCCCCAAGATCAGGGCTTTTGTTAGCTGATTCCTTTTGCCCTTACACAAATGCGTATACCATGGTTTACTAGTAGCGGGGGGGTTAAAGGTCACCCTATTATCTTTCCCTTTCGAGATAAAATAATTACCAACCTGATCAATTGTATCTTTATATACTGAGACAAGAGGGGGGTATAATACCCTGCTGGTCTTATGTTCATCCAACCCGTCTTCCAGCTCGGAGGTCAAACCCTCCACCAACTGCTTTATCGCCCCGAGATCTTCCTCCTTAAGTTTAGCCTTATCCCATTTTAATCTTCGGTTGTTGCTATAGGGGATAATCTCTTTGGATGATTTTATGGAACCATTCAGCCTCTTATCTTTAAGAGTGCCCCAATAGAACTTACAGCACAAGGGGTTGTGGTCACTATCCTGGGTTGGGAGGACTTCCATATCTATAAGCTCCGGCCAAAAACTAATATCCATTAGGATGTAGTCAATACGAGATGGCCCGGTGAGCCTATTAAAGGTCAGTGCCCCAGCCTGATCGGATTTAGTCCTACCATTGAGGGCTCTGAGCTTATGGACCCTGGTCAGTGTATTAATTTGAATTGCCCTAGCCGACCACTTCCTGATGGGGGGCAGAGATAAACTTGGGATGGACCATTTTGAATCCTCCTCTTCGATACCCAAGGGGTCATCCCCGAGGAGGGGTTCAAACGTGCAGTTAAAATCCCCCCCCCACAATAATTTTTGCTGCTGAAGGGCAATTGTCTAGGGCGGAGTCCAGGGCTGCTAATGTCAAAGAAGCCGAATCCCCAGGTGTCCCTCTCGCATAGACATTAAAGATGTCAAGCCTGCTACCTACTGACTTCCCCTTAAGGGAAAGATGGAGTATGTCATTACACTCAAGGTTATGAGATGTGGCTTCCCAATTTAATTCCACTTTGATCCATACCATAAGGCCACCCGCAGGTCTGCCCTTTCCCTTACTTACTGCTGGCAGGAAATAAGTAGTGTACCCTGATTTATGTAAGGGTAATAGGCACCAAGTCTCCTGAAAAAGGCAGACATCAAACCTCTCAATAAACGTGTGCCATTCTGGGATATCTAGCTTCCTTTTTAGCCCCGCAATATTCCATGAAAGGAAATTTATTACCTGCCGACCATTGGGTGCTAAGGTTAACTCCCCCCCATTTACACCTATCCTATCCGCCCTACCTATCCTAACCCTCTGCTGCGAACCCAAGTATAATGGTGTTCACTCTTTTCAAGTGAGTATCCAAGTCGTCGTCTGTGAGATAGATATCATCTACGTAAGATAATGCCTCATCATCATATATTTGTAGTAACTCTGTTACCCTAGCTGAGAATAGTCCTGGGCTGTTCTTGAACCCCTGTGGGAGTCAACAGAATTTTTTCTGTGACCCAAATGCAGAGAAAGCGGTCAAATATCTGCTTTCTGGTGCAATGTTTTGACAAAAGAAACCATTAGACATGTCTAATGTTGTTTTATATTTTTTCCTAACTATGTTATTCATTAGGGCTGCACTATGCGAGTTTTGTACTGCAAATGTTTTGCAACATGCATTAAGATGTCTGTAGTCCAATACTAGACGATATGAATTGTCTGGCTTGGAGACAGGAAACAAAGGATTGTTCATTTGAGAGGTGCATGTTTCAATCACCCCCTGGTATTCAAGTTGATTTAAGATCTCCCTGACTTGTTTTTTAGCTTCTTGCTTAATGGGATACTGCCGTTGGGCAGTTGGTTCACTTTTTAATTGGATTTTGTGAGGAGGAGAGTCCTCATCCCATCCTACATGATTTTTATATAATGCCGGTGCCTGGGTTACTGCCCATTTCCTTGCATAAGTATATTTTTTGTGAATCGGAATGTGATTCGAGAAGGCAGGCATAATCACTTCTTCGCCACGAGGGCACTCCCTGACAAACTCTGGGGGCCAATCTTTTTCAGCTAACAGAATAGGCACAACAGGTCCCACGCCGGCTCTGACCAGAAGTCCTGGTCAACCCCATGCCACTTCAATAACCTTGAAGCCATACCTACCTAAAACTAGCGTGATCTTGAGAAGGGAATCCCCCCTCTCACAGTTAGATACACTTTAGGGCGTGTAGACACATAGCCTGCACTACACATCCCCTAATTTTAACTACACACATTTTTTATCAGTCCTGAAGAAAGCCAGATTACAGATAAGGCACTGGCTGAAACATGTTGACACATCAAAGGACGTAGGAGGTCGTAACCCGCCTCCAACGTCCCACTGCCTTATTTTTAACCGCTGGCGGAGGCCCATTTAATAAAGTGTTCTTACCCTTTGGGTACTGGGACCCCCGCCAAGCCGTTTTAAACTCACTTACTTAACACCCTTCACCGCACACACAGTGACATACCTGCTCCGCTGTAGTCAGGCGTCGTAGCACACCCGGGACACGCTAGGTGTCACTGGGTGGGCCCGATGATGAAGCATGCCACCAACTAGGTTGGTGGGTGAGGGCTTTCAAAAGACACCCAACAGGTGCCATCTCCTTCTGACAAAACAATACTGAGTCACTATTATGATTATAATATAATATCATACCAACCCCATTCCAGCTAGTCCTTTTTTGATTAATTGAACAGAATATCATAGCCTTTTGAGAGCTTATCCCAAAATAGACCTCTTATTTTCCTAGTCTTATCACCCTCTATACGCAATGTTATTTCGTATATTTTATGGGGCTCGCTAAGTCTGGTGTCGGCAGTTTCAACCTGAATGTATTCATTTGTGTCCACTGTCTCCAGATGACTCATCAAGATCTTGCGCGCTATACTGATTTCTGCTGCACTGTCCAACATTGTCAATGCCCACTCCCCGTTTTTCAACTGGGTCCTCAGTATTCTCGGCATGGTTGATTACTCTAATACTGGCTACCTTCTTTTTTTGAAATTGAGATTTTTTACTCTGAGCAGGTTCCTTGTCTTTGGACTTGGTGTGCTCTCCTGGGTCTGACCGTCCTCTTCTTTCCGATTTCTGCGAAAAAGATCGAGAGGGACGTGTATCAATACTTTGATATCTATCAGGTTTTTTCAGATTATCCCTATTTCTAAGGTTATATCTTTTCTCAGAGGGCTCCCTCTGGGGAGACTGGTGTTCTCGAGTCGGAGTTCTTTCCCTCCGTCGAGGAGACCTTCCTCTGGACTGGAAAACTTTTTCCTTGGGAGTGGATTGTTTATTTCCATCCCAGCTCTTTTTAGGAGTGTTTGAATTATTTTTAATAAATAATTTTTCAGGATTTTCGAGCAGTTGGGGCTTTACTGGTTTCCCACCCAAGCTGTCTCTACCTAATTCTTCATAGCATTTTTCTATGATTTTGGCAAGCTCAACTGGCTGATCTTTTATATCTGTTTCCTTCAACTTCTGGCGAATCGCCACAGATGCTGCTTCTCCTTTTATATTGGCTAATAATATAGCCGAGACCTGCTTGAAGTCTTTCAGTAATTTCATACCAAGAGTTAAAGCGGGCTCTGGACCGTATTCATTTTGAATCTGTTTTAGCACATCCGGTATTACCGCCATAGACGGAACACCATGTGTTTTTGTGTAAATGGAAGCAAAGACTGTACCCCAAGTGTCACAGTCCTCCACGTGTGGTGCGATTCCCATAGGAAGGCAGATGGTCAAGATTCTGTGTTTCTCAATAGGGGTAGTATCAGGAAATACTGCCTCTATTTGAGTGATTTTCTGTGCTAACCAGAAAGGAATTTGTTCCCGTTTTACGGGTGTTTTACCAAGACATGACTGTATGGTCTGTGGTGTGATTTTATTAGTGTTCCCCTGATGAGGGGTCAGCTGTGGTACATTAACAGCTGGTTGGACTGTTGCAGTCCGCATTACATATTGGACTAATTGCCTATGTATTTTTATACATGTTTTTAGCTGTACTAACAGCTCTTCTCTAGACATTTTTGCAATGTCCGGATGTGGTGTGTAGCTGGCTAGAACCGGCCACGTTGCTCCTGGTCTACCTAGTGGACCGAGCCTGGTAATATGATCATTATGTTTTAGGGCGCCATTAAACCAGAGCAGGTGCTCTTGGAATTTTAGTGGGATTTCAACCTCCTCGAAAGGAGCGTACTCTCCCGGAGGTTCCTCTATTTTGTAATAGTGAAACTCTTTTGTTGTAGCGTTTGCCGCTGGAAAGTTTATCCATGAATAGAATACCTCTGTCTGCCGATATTCGTGAGCCTCTATCACGAAAATTACTGTACCACCTTGTGGTGTCAGTCCGTTCTCTATAAGTTTTAAAGTTATAGATTTTCTTAAGTGGACCGGGATGATAATTGCATCCGGGTCAGTGTGTTCGGGACCCTGCTGAGTCGCATCTGCTGCGGCCCCAGTGGTTCCGTTTTCTCCTGGCATTGTATAAATGCAGGTTTTGCAGAGTTGGTCTCCAAGGAGACAAAGATTAGGTGCACAATATTTTGGAACACTGTATCCTTCAACGTTGAATAAACCAGAGCTTTACATAGGAATCTCTTCCTACTGAGTTCGGGCGGATTTTAACCTTTCACCCACTCCAGACGTCTATTGGAGTATTTACGGGAGAAAGGGGTCTGTGTGAAATATGCACGACTGAGTTACTCTAACGTCTTGCGTTAGAGTATCGCCTTACCAAACGTTGGGCTCCATGTAGTGTAGTTCCTAGTTTCCCACTAGGCCCTGCGCATTGGAATAACATAAACAGTAGTATCGACGTAGAAGTGCGGATCTTCCAGGCCTCTACTGACTATGCTAAACTTAATTGGGTTTGTTACCAACTAGCTCAGAGGTCACTGGAAACTTTCTTGACTGAAATAGGAAGTGATCAGCTTCCCTGGCACAGACAAGAAGGGATTCAGTTTTCCAACAACCGTGAAACATGACAACTTTGCTCCTCAGATCAAGAGTCAATCTCTAGGGTCGTGTGAAACAATAGACAGTTATTTTACTCAGTCAGGTTAGTGCAGATTACTTTCACAATATGTAGAGAATAGAGAGACGGGCGTTTGTCAATAAAGGGTTAACATTTATTGAACAGTCTTTCTTCTCGTACAAGAGAAATGTATTGCCACAATTGCAAGACTTATTATGATAAAAAGTACGTACAGTAAGATAAGTATTGAGAAATAATACTGTAAAAGCATTGATATGGTTTCTTAGCCATACAATGGTTTAAAAGTAATAAAACATATATACAGTCATATATACATTAGGCTAAAATACTCAACTGGTGCTTCTAACTATGCCTACCCCAGTGTACCTGACCTAAGCCTAATACGTGGGAGGGGAGTAAGTAAGTAGCTTTAAGTTAAGTTGGTTTTGCCAAGGTTTTCTTCAAGAATTCTCACTAAGGGTTTAGTCAACACCATACCTCTGAATAGAATGATGGAGGTCTGGTATCTCCTTCAGGGAAACTCGGTATCCCAGTCACCCGCAAGGGTAGACCAGAAACGCTGGAGCTGGATTTCTCAGCAGGAGAAAGACAGCGTCTCTCTTCAGCGCGTCGAGGAGGAGAAGGAAGGGGAACAGCGTCCGCGGGCAGCTGGCATCTGCTGGGCTCTTCGCAGAGGGACGGTTGTTCAGCTCCTAGTTTCACCACACCATCGTTCGTGCTTTAGCAGCGATAATGGTATCAGCAGCTTGCATACAGCAGCTTCATCAAGCGACGGGCAACAGGCAATTGCTTAAGGCAACGTTGGTAATATTTATACCTGAAAGGTGCCATGTTTGACGTAAGTTTGCTGGACATAAGACATCAATTAAGATGTCACTAGGAAGTGATCGCTATCAGTTGCTCATTAGAGTTCTATTACTAATCAAAACACAGCAAGCGGGGATTTCCAGGTTTGCTGAGTTTTTATCTTGTTGAAGAACTCGGAGTGTTAATCTAGGAATCTCAGATAGTGACTTCTGCTCTGTCATTGCACTAATTGGTTGCAAAGGAAGTGGCAGAGAAAACTATTCTGGAATGTGGCTCTGTTCGTGTGAGGCCAGAGATGACTTTCTGAATATCGCACTTGAACGGTTATGCCAATATAGGGAATAAATGGATTTATAGCCGAATAGGGGCATAAGGTCACAGTATCGATCAGGATCCTAGATAAGCACGCAACAGTTCAAGGGACTGAGACAGCACAGGATCACGATGGCCACCCTAGCCCAGCTGCACCAACTCTTGAAAAACTCCCGACCACCATCAGACCCGCTGTACAACCTCCAACGATCTTCAGTATGCACTGAGAGACATGAAGACCATTGACCATTGTATACCTCAGTCCATAAGAAGAGAGGGAGAAAGGATTACAGGTTCTCTAGTACACCGTCTCAATCATAGACATATACCAAACACAAAAGCTAGAGTGATCCAGATTACAAGTGTGATAAGCATTCCAACAAGAACTGATTGATCACATTGGATCTTATTTGGACAAACCAATGAGGATCTTGTTTGGATGTTTATTAAACTTGAAATCTGCTTCTTCATTAACTATACATTTTGCAATTGGCATACATTGTAACCCTCAGGCAGCCCACAATCCACATGAAAACAACCCCAACTAGTAATTTACACCACTATTCGATCCTCAAGAACTCTAAGCATACCTTCAGACACTCCAAACAGACCCTCCGAGAATCTCAGCTGGCATTCTGCTAACACAAATGAAGAGTACATTCCCCCAGTTACCAAGCCACCCATCTTCAAATACCTCCAGATGGTCCTTGTATAATACAAGAGGTTCTCAGCCTAACTCCATGTACCCCCCCCAAAGTGGGCCCCAGACACCACACAGTGACTGTTGGGCACCCAAAGTTAGCCTTCCAGGCCTTCTACACATCACCAGAGGCGTTCACCTTGAATTGTGTCATGTACAAGTGTTACATAAACACATCTGGTCTGCCCCAGGAGATTCTTGGTGTCCCCTCAGAAACCTCCTATCCTGTAGACCCTCAGAAAACACCAGTATGTCCTCAGAGACCCTCAGCCAGCTCACTGTCACAACTGGTTCTTACACTCCAACAGCAGGACTTAGGAGATCTTTGGCTAGCCTGAAGACACATCAAGCAGGCCCTTAAAGACTCTCGGATTGTCTCAGAGACATTTGTCTAGCATTCAGACAACTCCTACTGGCAATCAGCGATCTTCAACTCACCTTCAGACACAACTAGCTGGCCCTTACAAGCTTTCAGACAGACACAGCTGGCCCATAGACACCCACAGTCTGACCTCAAAGAGGGTTAGATAAGTCCAGATCGCTATTGGTCACCTGCACAGAGCTCTCCACGTGTTATGCCACCCCTGGCTATAGCTTTCTATCAGAAACAATTAGCTCGTAGTTCAGCACCCCCACAAGGCCCTCAGACACCCAGGTCATGGCATCAGGCACCACTGGCAAGTTTCAAAGACTCCCAGCCAAGCCAAACAAATACCCAGGATCCAGAGCCCACCCTCACATTTCCCAAACCATCCATCAGTGAGCACCAGCATGCCCTCAGAGACCTTAAGGCTAAGACAGCCTTCAACACCCTTATGATATCCCTTAGCACGCCCTTGGCCCACCTTCAGACACCCACAGCTGGCCATTAGACCCCATCATATGTCCCACAGGGGCAAGGAGCCTGCCTCCAGACATTCCTAGCAGGCTTTAAGAAACTCCCAGGGAGCCACAAGAGACCCTCACTTTCCCTTAAGACCACACTCAGAACCTGCCCATTGACCCACAGAGATGACATCAGGATGTCAGTCTGCCTTTTCAACATCCCAATTTGGTCCATAGTCAAGACCAGATGCCCCTCAGCCTTGCTTGAGACACCACAATCTGATATTTAAACAACCTAGCTGTGCTCTCAGAGACTCTTGCGGTGCCTTTGGACACCACCATCATCCCTCCTAGAAGCAACAAGAGTGGTCTCAGAGGGGCATATTACCAACAACTAGCGATAATTATCGCTATGTTGGTTTAGCTGCGATTTTTATCGCTTAGGAGCCTTGCTATTATCAAGGTTTATCTCCTAAGCGATAAAAATCGTCCGAAATGCATGAATATCGCTGAAAAGTCAACGATATTCATGCATTACCGAGCTAATGCTCTTAGCCATGTTATCCACCTACCATTCGATAACCTGGCTAAGAACTGCTCAGGGGCAGGTGTTAGCTTTTGGAGATATTTGCGCTTAGCGCGAATATCTCCAAAAGTTGGTAATAGGAGTTAGAGATGTTAGCGACTGTTTCCAGTCGCTAACATCTTGGCACGCCCACTTTGCATGTTATTAGTGATAAATATCACTGATATGCAAAGCGGGGCCCAAGATGGTCGCTATCTCCTACTAGCTGTCGCTAACTGGTGTTAGCGACAGCTAGGTATTAGGGAGATAATTTTATCTCCGCTTTCTTGGCTTTTAAAGCTAAAAAAGCAGAGATAAACCCCCTTGATAATATGCCCCAGAGTGCCTTAGACAGCCTCTACCCTCAGCTGAGCCTGAAATGCCCCCAATCAGAAACTGTTGGTTTGCCCTCAGATTGTTCCAGCATGTCCTCAAGAGACCCTGAACTTCCCTTCAGTCACAACCACCTGGTTCTAATGCTCTTTCAGCCAGCACTGGTGGATACTCTAACCACAGATTCCTCGCCTTAGAATACTCCTCACAAATCAATAAAACTTTCTCAATAGTAGTATCCCCATGTGCCAGCTAGATGCTAATGTGCCGTTGCACTCTGACTCCACACTGCCCCACATATAATCACCACCCCTGGGTATTGATGTCAGCTTCATGTCTCCTACTTTTCTGTGCCTTTAGACGTGGAACGTGAACAATTGTTGGTATCAGTCTGCTGAATACTAACTTGGACCTTTTTACATGTAAACAAAAGGCCACTCCATAGAACAAAGAGCTGGGAAGACAGGGAAGAATCTGCAGTTAGATAGAGTATCCAACAGAAAGAGTGTTAACAAAGGTAAGTAACTTGTTCTTATGATGGATACGTCTAACCCCTGATCCCTTACCTTAGAATAGATATGAAAGCAGTGTATTCCAAAGGTAAGGCTTCTCACTGATAGGTCCCACAAAAATGGACACAGGATCATTAATATGTTGGGGGACTTTCTAGTTGCAAATACCAACTGTGGTATGGACATGTCCCAGAGTGATAAAAAGAAGAATTCAGAAATTTTGAAATCCAGACTGCTAGCATTCATGTCAATAGGCAAGTAGTGCATTTATTAATAACCATACAATTCACACAAGGGCCCTTCTGATCTACTGGTATTATAGTACTCATAACACAGTTGGAACCTCTTGTGCAGTCCAAAAATATTTCTATGTCGAAGGTACCATGTTCCCGAAAGAACGATTCCCGTTCTCATTAGTCAGCCTCACCTACTAAATATTTGCAGCATGCAGAACATTTTGTCGGTACATAGAATAACCAGAATTTATTTTCTGTGGTGGCTTGCAATGCTTAGATTGTCCAGCCTCCATCAATGTTGCTTTAAATTCACTCACACTCGGGTATTAGGAAAAAAGGGAGCATATTTACAAGAAGTTAACCGCCACCAGAATGTAATTTTTTCCATCGTTCTGGTTGCGGTAACTCCTTTGCCTTATTTACAAAGCTTAAAGCCACCTTGAAAATAATTCCCCTATTCCCACAGCATTGCTTTTTGACGCTACCTCGTATTTACAAGGTATGGGGTTGTGCCAAAAATACAGACAGGAAATACCTGGTCTTAAGCAAGTGATACAAGGAAAAATGTTTTATTTCTCCTCATATTTTGCTCTTTCCACATGTGCTGCATTCTGCATCACACATATATAGAGCAAATTGCCTGTAAAGATTGTTTATGCGCTCGAAGGTGCCTCTTCCTACACATAAACAATTGCCCCTGCAGCGCAGGCCCCCTAGCTGGTCACACAGTGATTGAGGTAATAGTTTTATTCTCAATGGGTCCTGTGTTGAGTTCCCGTGTCCCATTTAGTGTTCTTTTCACAGGGACCCATGCATTGATTCATGCAAACTCACTAGCGTCTACTGCAGTCCACTCCCACGGGCCAGCTGGGCACATGGACTCAGATTGAGTCAGTCATTTACCAGGCGGATACCACTGTCCCCCCTTAGGTGATTGTTTAATCCCATCTTGATAGCTATTGAATTAATTCTTTCACCACCTTTTTGTAATTATTGTCAATTTTTTTTTCTGCTTAGGTCCCAGTTGTCTGCCCTTTCTACACTAACCATTCATTGATGGAACAACATACTTGATTCATTCCTTCTTACCACACAAGCTCTGTTTAATGATATTTTCATATACAGGCTACATCTGTCCTGGACATATTTTTATACAAACATTATCTGTTTAACTTTCAGATACTGGGTGCTCTCACTACTGTACTGATGATGACCTCAGAGTTATAGAGGTAGAAACGCCGGCAACACTAGATCTATATAGACTCCAATATCAATGAAATAACTGTACAGATAGGAGTCATATGTCTATTTAACACTAATGCACGTTGTTTCGTTTTGTCTTGCACTTTGCACAACACCTTCAATGTCACTTATAGCATGAGTACCAGATCTTCCTCTTTGATGATAAATATGTTTATTTAATGCAATAAATTACGCAAGTGCAAGAAATTCCATATTTTGGTCTTTTAAGTTTATGCCTTGGTATAACTTATATTGTTTTGTTGTCTTCATACACAGAATACTTTCTTATGTTGTTAAATTGATTTATATCCTAGTGAACCATTGTTCTTTGCAAACTCTTTCTGGTCTACTGAATGGTGATATGGAAGCTGGTTCTGCAGAGGATATCCAAAATGCCTGAGCTGCAGAAAAAATATATCGCTGACTCCAGGGTTGACTTCAGTCTGTGTCCATGGCATGGATACAGGGGCTAGCTCACCAGTGAAGAGCAAGACTCACCAGATGTCTGACCGAGTTTAGGCATCAAGGCTGCAGTTGCCAAGATTTTAGTCTTGGGGGTGATTGAGTATTTCCCTAGTTTTTGGGTCTGCCCAGCCAAGTTGGTGCCCAAGCAATTATCCTCAGACTTGTGCTTTTGAGTGGACAACTGGAGTGTCAAATAAGTGACTAAGGGCCATATGTATGAACACATTTTCACATAGGCACAGAATGGGTAAAAACCTTTGATACATCTGGCCCCAAGACATATACACACCCAATCACCAGAAATGACGAGCTTGTGGACCGACTGGGAGCTGCCCACTACTTGAACATCTTTGATTTGACCACTAAGTATTGATCAATCGCTTTTTAGCACCTAATGCCAAAGAGAAAACTGCATTCTCAACACTAGAGATGTTACACCAGCTTAAAGAAATGTTGTTTGAGCTATAGAATGCCCAGCCATTTTCCAGCACCTTGTGAACCATGTTCTGTCAGAGTTAGAAGAGTTGTGTGTGGTATACCTTATGATAGTGCTGTCTTTAATAATTAACGGGAGGTTGCACCCGAGGCACCTAAAACAGGTGTTGGTCAAGCTGCAAGGGGTGAAACTGGCCATCAAAGACACCAAGTGCTAGGTGGACCAGTTCTGTGTAGGCTACTTTAGCCATCAGGTGGGCAATTGGAAATCTGTCCGAAGGATGCCAAGATCTAGTCTGTGCTGAAGTGGGAGGTCCCCACTACCCAGACCAAGTGAGGGACTTTTTAAGGTTCACTAGCTACTACAGGAACTGTGTGGCTAGTTGAGACTTTCAAAGCGCTTTTTAGGATCCAAGCAGAGCATTATGCAATGTACCTGTAATAATGATGCCTGACTATTATAAAACTTTCTGACTCCAGACTGACGCCTCAGATAAACGATCTGCTAGATTAATACAATGAGAAGGGTGGAGGGGGTCCTGTGGTCTTTATCAGTCGCAGACTTCTCACTAAAGGGCAAAACTGGGCAGCCAACAAGAATAAATGCTTTGACATAGTGTGACTTTGAGGAAGTTATGGTCTCACCTGTTTAGTATCAAGTTTGTGGTACCGCCAGACAGCAAGGGCTAGATGTAGGAGCCCTAATACCGGTCGGAAACGGACGATTTTGGCCGTTTCCGACCGATATTAGGGTTTTCAGATGTAGGGCTTGCATTTACAGAATCGGTATTTTACCGATTCTGTATTTACCAATTCTGTAAAATTACCGAATCGGTAAATACAGACTCGGTAAAATACCGATTCTGTAAATGCAGATGTAGCTGGCACATGTCAGAGTGCCACAGGGCTTTAAAAATCGGTATTTTATCACCCAATCCAATTGGGTGGTAAAATACCGATTCCAGGTGTGCATGCACATCTGTGCATGCACACCTGTGCCATGTGACACACAGACATGCCTATAGGGCATGTATGTGTGCCACATGGCACACAAGCCTGTAATTGGGGTGCCAGAGGGTGTCAAAGTGACACCCCCTGCACCCTTGCAAGAATAGGTAATTACCGAATCGGTAAATACCGATTCGGTATTCCACATTGATTCCTATGGGCTTCAAGGCCCATAGGAATCAATGGGGGATACCGATTCGGTATTTACAGAATCGGTAAATACCGAATCTTACACATTCTGTATTTACCGAATCAGAATTACCTACATTTCCCCCCCCCCCCCCCCTCTAATTTACCACTTCTTAAATACTGAATCGGTATGATTCGGTATTTTAGAAGTGGTAAATTAGAATTACCTACATCTGGCCCCAAATCTCTTATATTGTTGATGGCAGTGAAGGGTGATAATCCTAATGTGCTGAGATGATCATTCTCTTTACAGGGCATGCATTTCACAGTGGACAACGAAGCAGGAAGGAATCATGGGACTACAGATGAACTTTCCCACCATTTTTACCGATTTGACAACTAGACTTCTCCAGCGGTGGAGTAAAGGTTCCAGGTAGTCCGGTTCGGCAAAGGTATCCATTGGGAGGGTCCCTTGTATGCATGTTCCCCTGCTCTAAGGGACCAATTGCATGTATATTTTGTATCTTGGTGTTTATTTCGGCCCTATCATCATGCTAGTCTAAGGCACAGAGGCCTAGGCCTGTCCCTGACTATGTGAAGTACTAGACGTGTCTAGCGTGCCTTAATATGGGCAGAGAACTACTGTCCTGTCCAGGGTATAATTCAGAAAGGGGTGGTGACAACATACTGTGTTTTAGAAGTATCAGCAGTAAAGAAAACCTTGTTTCTGTAATGGGTGTGATGGCTACTGGCCACACTTGTGTAAAGTTCTGCTATTATGTGCATTCCCAGAACCTTGTGCTAGCCTCTCATATATGTCAAGTGTGTGTGCATGTGGAATGAGTCTGAAGAATAAGGTCAGTGAGATGAATTGTATATTCCCTAGGCCTGGAATAGCACAAGAGAGAGAGAGTAAGGACTGTGTTGCCTCCATTTCTGTAGCTGGAGGAATGAAATCCAGACGTTGAAAAGGCGAGCATGGGGACACGGCTACTTTTAGAATTTCCATGAGGCCTTTTGTTTGCAAGGAGCCGTTCATTAGTCGTCTGGAGAGCTGGAATTTGGTGGATGTTGGGGTGATGGATGGGACTGCAGTTTCGATTGTGCGAGACGATGAAGTTGCTAGGTCAGGCCCGTCCTGTTGTCTATCCTCGATGACTCCTTCAGCTAAGGGTTGCAGACAGTAGGTTTAGTAGGTTTTATTAAAAACAACATTTTTTTTTAGGTTTAGTAGGGTTGAAGACAGGCTACTGTAAATAAATACATCCGTATTTGTAAAGCGCAAACTACTCATCCTTATGGGTCTCAAGGCACTGGGGGCCGTCCTGGAAATTAAGTGAGCTATTGCCCAGAGTCATATGGTGCTGAACTGAGCTGCCACTGGAGCCGGGATCGAACCGTGAGCCCTGTGCTCGGAAGTCAGCTGTCCTCGCCGCTGCACCACACCTCTCCACCCGCTGCACCATACCCTCACATCTCACTGCTCCTGTTTTGTGGGTGCTCCAAGTTGAAAACAGCCCCAATGGTATCTGCTGTGAGAAGCAGCACTGTATCCAAAGGCCTGTGTCTAGAGGGCAGCCTGAGGAGGGCACTTCAAATAAGAACCACCCCAAACCAGTTCTAATGCTTGAGGCAGTGAATTCACACCCCTGTCTAGAAGATGTGCATAAAAGTGAGACCAAAACCAGTGCTGGAGGACGCATGGCTCTGCTGAAGCACTTAGAAGCCTGGCCAGGAGGAGTAAAGAGACCCAACATGTTCATCGACTGAACTGCATCCAGAGGGAGCTGACAGCAAAGAGTAAAGTGGGAACGGCCTGAGTGACAGTAGGTCTTCCTGGTCACTCACCACTGGTTCCTAGTGGTACCTGCAATAAGCTGTTGTAACTTGGGCCTTGGAGAAGGATGCACTTACCATGATCATCGCAGGACCGATCAGGTTTGCAGCTATCTTGGCCAGGCTGGGGGCTGTAATTGCTGTGATCAATACAGGCCCAGTTAGGGCGACATCTACCTTTGGCCTTCGTGAGGGTACAACTGCCATGATCATCGTGGCCTCAATCAGGGCGTTAATCTTCAGTGATCACAGGGCTGCAAATGTTATTGGCCCAGGCACGTTCTACCACCGCGATCCAAGAGGATCGCGGTGACCATGTCTGCCTCTGCACCAGAGTCGCTGCATTGCAAGACTGAGTTAGTCGGCCATGAACAATGACATGGCTTAAGTCTGGCCTACCCAGCAGAATTGAGGAAACTCGATCACCCGTGCATCAGAAGTGCCGAGGGGCTGCAAGGAGCAGATACTTACTTAACCAATACTCCATGAGAGGGTAAGACTCAACATGATCTTGAACTGAGAGACTACACCCGAACTGATTCATGCTTTGCCAGCCTTCCTGAATAAGGGCTGCAAACAGAGGGGCACCCACGAAGGACCAGTAAAGGGGAAACAGGTAGTGTAGCACAGTTAAGGAGTATAATGCCAATGGGGTACTATCTTATAGATTTAACTTGGATCTTTTAGTATTTAGTGCTAGTGTTGATTGAAAGTATTTATTTTCCTTAAAAGAAAAACGTAGGCTGGAGACAAGTTGTTATGTCTGTTGGTAGATTGTTGACCCCTGACCTGGAGCAATCCACAGTACATCCCTGGGAATCCTGCGACTGCTTGTCTCCACTACCCTGAGTCAAGTGCGGAAATAGTGGAGCCATAGTAATACGGGCTCCAGAACACGGGTGGCAACCAACTGACTCACCATAGATAGGACCCAATAGCCTCTGTCTGCCACCCAAACGGGGTCTGACAGAATACCTGGGTTCAGGACTACCTGGGTAGAGGAAAGAAGAGAAGGTAAATGGGGGAAAAGCAGCCATCTGGGGACCGCGAGCTCATCCTTCCATGAGGGAGCCAGCACAGGAACGTTGTTTGAGAAGAAGGATAGTGAAACCTGATAATTAAGGAAATTCAATTGCTTCTTTTACCATCTTTAACAAATGATGTCATAATAGGATACATGTACTGCTTCATATGCAACTACGCTGTCCCACTTGCACATGTTTCCATCAAAAGCAATTGTTGCAAATACAATCATGCTGCAAATTGGGTTATCAACGGCTTTGGTCCTCATAGCCAATGGCGGGAAATAATGAAATCACTGTCAGTAGCTTTAATTTCACATCTGTGCAAATAGGGAAGGCACGGAATTCGATCTAGAAAAGCCTGCAATAATTACAAACCGCACGCGGGCCTTCATTATTTACATAATTGTAACATATTATTGCAAGCAGCAGCTCCAACATAAACAATGGACAGCAGACCAGGACATTATAATACACTGACAGATGACACATAAAGCAAGCACAGCAGGAGGTAGCTTCCTGACTAATATAATAAACGTTGACATTTAGATTAATCATGTCTGTTTTGGGTACGAAAGGGTTACCAGTGACCATAGGAAGCTCATCAAACTAAGTTCCTATCATGTTTTACTTTCTCTTTCAGCTGTTTCGAGCTCATTACAATAGAAAGGTGAACCTGCATACCGATCCACTGAACTTCATAGTGACAGTCGAGCATTTGAGGGAGCCAGCACTTACCACTGAGTGAAAAAGTCTGCTTTATTGAAACAGGCGCACATCACAATATAATCCCCGAGTCTTTCGCCTTACATAACTAAAACCTCATCATACAAAGATGTTCACCTATGTTAAACTAACCTCCACCCCTAAATGTACCCCCCTCCACACAACTTAAACCTGCAAGTCTCTACCTCCTACTGGGCTGATATGCTACAGTTGAGAACTTTAACCTCTCCTACAGCTTTACTGCATCTATTAACCTCCAACTAACTTAACTTCATAATGAACCTTAAACTTCTTACCTCGTCCAGGCATGAGCTTGCTCATCCGTTCGCTTTCAGCTTAGATTGTCGCTGTCCACAACAATAAAAGTAGCTAAAACTACCGAGAAAAAAAGCCCTACCTGGTCTTTTTCTGCCCTTCCCCCCCCCCGATGCTCAATGATGCATTTTCAACATGGTGGCCAAAATCTCCTAAAGCTGCAACAGGTATAACTCAATACCATAGTATGACAAGTGGGCCCTATCCCCTCTAAAAAACACAACACTATCATATCACAGATACACATGTTCTATTCTGCCAACTCCAAACTCTATACAAAAAACCATCATCGCCTTGTTAATTTTTTCCTGGCCTTATCGATTGCTGCTGCCTTAATGGTCCCCGCCAAGTACTCTTAGGAATAAACTTCGTCCATATAACGTGACACCCTGACCACTGTCGCTTTATCTCCTGTAGGTCCTCCTTCCTGGCCCTCATCAATGCTAAACCTTTCTCCACAACCAAATCGTTTTCACCCATGTGCAATACCAAACCATCCGGGCATTTCCCTCCTACATGCAATGTAACACTTCTCTCCAGCGCATACACCCCCTTTTCCATGCCAACGCACTTGATAAATGCTGGATACATGCCCTAAGTTAGCTCTGTGACTCTTCTGGCTCGCCTGCCTCATTGCCCATTTCACAAATGAGTGACCTACAATCCATATGAATAAACCTGCGGCCTCCGGGCTAGGAACCAAACCTGAAAAACAGCAACAGCAAATGAGAATATGGTAATGGCTCAACCATCCCCCGTCCCTCCTAAACATACCCTCTGAAAACATTCAGAAGACAACCTGCCCAACACCATGATATTCTCATGACTCCAACCCATCCTACCTGTTTTTGTCGCCATTCCTATCTGGAAGGAATGAGTTCCATCACCTCTTGCCTCAAATGCAAAAGAGCCTTGTGCTGAACTGCTAAAATGCTGTTACTGACTTCCCATCCTCATGTTAGAACACTATCCCCATAGCGGCCCCAGCCCTGCCCCATAGGGAAACGCCCCGTTTCATCAGGCAAAACCTATCAACTGGGTACTCACAAAGTAAAACCATCCTACGCTTACCCTATCTGATCTGTTTTTCACCTGTGTAACCAGATTGCAAGCCATGCGCCTGACCTCCTCACTTCCTCTCAGACCAAACCCCTACTCCCCCTACCGCCTAGCAGCTCTGAAAGGCAAAATGCACCAAAAAAACATCCACGCCATTAATGGTGAGAACAACATAGTTTCCTCTTTCCCCTACATATGGCTGGCAGGCAGCAAATTGCCTTACAAAAAATGACCCATGTCAGCGGCCTCCTACTTGGCCCCTCGCTTCCTGCTTACCTGGCACATCCTTCTGACACAAAAATCAATGGAGGGGGAAAAAGAAGACGTTGTAGTTCATTCAGCTTCCTTAGGCTAGAGCAAAATATCAAGTAGGGGGGAATGAACCACTTGTCCTGTGTTCCCAGGGTCTATGATAACGTACGGAGGGTCATGATAGTAAAAAACCCTCATATGCGGACACAGGCATCAGGCGTATATCTTGGTTCTCCGCCATTCAGTGCCATAACAGCATTATCATTGGGTCTTTTCCTTAGTATGTTATGCTGACCTCCACATGGAGGAAGACCAACTGGAGTGACAGTAGTGGCCAGGAATAAAAAGAGGGCGTGTTAGTGCTAAAGTGAATGTAATATAAAATTCCTTATATCCAGTCTCAAGTGTTTTTATTCTGTAGAACACTGGAATAGGAAGCTAAAAACAGAGACGTGCGTTTTCAGGCCTAGTTACTAGCCTTTCGCACTAGTGAGAGAGGTCAACATGTTTCAGCCTCCTGGCATCTCTAGAGGCTTTCGTCAGGACATAGAGCCATATGTATCAACACATTTTCCCATAGACACAGAATGGGTAAAACCCTTTGATACATCTGGCCCCAAGTGGTTAAGAGTGTATATTTGCTCTTAAGTGAAAAAAGTGGTTTACTCACCACCTTTATGGTTTAGGAGGTAGATAACTTGTATCTGTACCTGAAAGGAAAAGAGAAGTTTCACAGTAGTCACATCTTATAGTAACATTGCTGTTGCAGTATATTTTACTCTTAGCACCCAATTGTAAACCTATTCAGTGAACAATGGACGTGTATTAACGTAAGTTGGTAGCAAGCTAAAAGAGGGGGGTTGAGAACAAGGTTGGAACTAGACATAGCGCTTTAAGAGTGGTTCGCTGTACTGTGATTGTGATGTTAAAAATAACAAATAACTTTGAAGGTCTTCTATAGCGAGTGTTAACACATAGGAGGTTAGGTGCAATCATTATCATTGTTGTTCCGGTTTAAACTAACGCCACAATGGTAACAGAAACTGGGCGTGTTAAGGAGCAATTGTTAGGAAATGGAGATTGCCGTTATCTTTCATCACTACATTGCTTGAATTGCATTGGTTGTCTCTAAAGAAGCAGTTGCGTATAGACAAGAAATTGTTGAGCTAGTGGTGCCCACAATGTGAATAGTAGTTTTAGCTGATTTTTGTAACAATCGCCATGTGGGTAGCAGCGTGTATTCTAATCATGTATTTGCAGGCACTGGTTGTTCACAAGACAATCAGCGCGCATATATCATGATGAAATTGTTAAACCATGCGTGCCATTGTTGAATCGTACATAGTTTGGCGGTCATGTAGTAAATCATTATCGGCCGTCATTACCTTAGATTATAACGAGTATGGCGACATCGAGGGATTCGGCCAGCTTGGCAGACCTGTTGCTGGTAGTTAAAATGAAAAGCCATTAAATCATTTCATGTTTACTTACAGTTTGTTCCCCTTTTTGGAGCAGATGACCATTTTGAGTCTTACCGGTGCTGCCGTCACGAGGACTTGTGCTGACTCTAGTTCCTCGTGTGACGCGCTCTCGTGTAGGACACGTTTTGTGATACTTTGGGAGTTGAAAGTAAAGAGAGACTGTATGGTTGGCACTGTGGTTGGCAAGGGAGGTACTATGTATTCTATTAACTGGATCAATATTTATCTATAATAATGTGTAGATGATAGTAGTATCCAGAAAATTAATTATATCTAATAGTTGCAGAGTCTGTTGAAATCTACTGATAAGTCTAGATCGTATTTGCTCTTTTACACATGGGTAAAATAAGTGTTTCATATGAGGGAACACACCGTGATACTTCATGTAATGTCTTCTGAATTGGTCTTATGCGAGGGAATGCCAAGGGATGCTGTCATTCATTCCTTCCGTCAGTTTTTAAACAATGAACCCAGCGTTGTTCTTTATCGTACGAAACTCGTTCTGCGTTGTAGTTTTTGACAGTGAGGGTTTCCAAAATCACCCAATTAATGTCTTCTGTAGAATGGTTGGTCTCTATGAAATGCCTGCTCATCTTCGTGGTTGCTTTTTTGCACAATATGTTGCTCCTGTGTTCAATGATTCTTTGTTTAACCTTGCGGCAGGTCATTCCTATATATTTTAGGCCACAAGGTCAGATCATCATGTACACTACACATGTGGTATTGCAGTCTGTATGGCTGCGTAACTCCCAATTTAGATTGGGGAGGAGTTGGAGATTCTTAGTCACTTTTGTGAGTTTACATACCGAGCATCCTCCGAATGGGTAGTGTCCCACAATCAGTGCCAGGTGTTGTTTTTCCTCACAGTGCTAGGTCATGTGTGCACCAGAATATCTTTTAGGTTTTTGGTTCTCTTGTTAGCGAACCTTGGTTTCGGCCATTTGAGGGAGTGTGAAGTGAGGATCCTCCAATTTTTGTTGATGATCTTTTTCACTGAGTTGGACACTGTGTTGTACGTTGTAACGTAAGTTAGTAGATCCTCTGGGTCCTCCCAAATAGTTGTTTGTAGCAGGTCCTCTCTTGGTTGGTTGCATGCTCTCTTTTGATACTTTTTTATAGTTTTGATCGGGTAGTCTCTCTTCATGAGTCTGTCTTCCAGGCCACTGTCTTGCTGTTTGTAGTCACTTAGGTTGCTGCAGTTTTGTTTCAAATGCAGAAACTGACTGTAGGGTAGATTCTCCCTCAGTGGTCGACGGTGAAAGCTGTTATATGAGAGGATGCTTTTGCGAGCTGTAGGTTTATAGAAAGTTTTGTTTTGTAATGAGCCTTCTTGTATGAAAATAGTGATGTCAAAGAAGCCCAGATTGTTCTTGTTAGCTGTGTAAGTGAATTTCAGGCATTCGTCCCTTGTGTTGATCCACGTTATAAATTTGGTGAGGGCTTCCAAGGTGTTGTTCCAGATCATTATCACGTCATCTATGTACCAACGCCAGAGTTTAATGTCTTGTAGGTATGGTTGTTTGGGGTATGGATGTGTTCCTGTTCAAATGCACTCACATACAGCCCTGCCACGGTTGGAGCAAATGTGCTGCCCAGAGATGTACCATGGCATTGTCCAAACAAGGTCCCTTCGTATTCGAAATAGTTCTCGCTGAGGGCCATTCTACAACACTCCAATACAAAGTGTCTTTGTATTCTGTGTTCCCAAATGTCTGTGAAGAGAATGTCTTCCAGGGTGTCTAGAGTTTTGTGCTGGGGGAGACTCGTGCAGAGTCTCTCTACATCTAATCCTATCAGCAACATGGTGCCTTCATCATATACTTGTCCATCTAGTAGGTTCAGCAGGTCATGTGTGTCCTTGAGATATGCCGGTGTTCTCTGCACTAATGGTCTGAGGAATTGGTCTGCGAATTTGGACAGTGGTTCTAGGACCGAACCTATTCCGGAAACTATTTGTTCTTGTGTGTTTTTGGTAGGGAGTAGAAATATGGTACTCTTGGGGATTTGGTTCTCAGAAACTCTGCTTCTTGTTTTGAAATCCATTGATTGATTTCTACCTCTTCAACCATTAGTTTGATGGTCCTCTGTAGTTTGTTGGTAGGATCTGAGGTCAGTCTTTTGTAGAATTTTTGATCAGACAAGAGGGTGGTGCATTGGTCATTATATCCTTCTTTTGTGAGGAGGACAATAGCTCCTCCTTTGTCTGCCGGCTTTATGATCAGATTCTCATTTTTTCAGAGTTCATCCATTGCTCTTTTTTCCAGGTTCATCATGTTGAAGAAGGGTTTCTTCGCAGTGTTCCTTAGTTCTTCAACCTCTTGCATGATGGCTTGCTCGAAGGCCTGAATCTCTATTGGGACTAGATGGATTGGGGGACAGAAGGTCGATTTTGGCCTCAAGTTTGTGTCACTCACTGTTGCTTCCTTTTCTTTACCTTCAACAAAGGCTTTGAGTTTTGTTTTCCTGCAGAACTCACCCATCTCGCATCTCAGCTTGAAAATGTCAAAGGGGGGGAGTGGGGACGAAGCCCTATCCTTTGCTTAGGACCTTCTCTTGTTCCATTGTTAGTGAAATTTCAGTAAGGTTGACTACCAGTGATTCATCAAACTGGTTCCTGGTTGTTTCTTGGTCATGCTCCGTGTGTACATCCAATTCTCTTGTTCGTTCCAGGTTACTCCGTTTCTTCTTCCTCTCTGTTGTCCAGCGCCTCCCCCTAAAACAGGAGGCGGTGGATGAGTGGTCATTGCATGGCCCATTGTTGGGGGGCCTTGGAAGTAAGGGTTGTACCAACCTGGAAAATGGGGCAGTGGTGATTGGTAGTTTTGTGGTGGGTAATTGAAATACCTTGGTGTCTGCCAGGAATCCATCCTCCGACGTTGGTTGCGTCTATTTTGACCTCTGCCTCTCATCGGGGTAGAACCGTCATCACTACTCCAGTCAGAGTTGTTGTTTGAGCTGTCTCCGGAAGACTCCTCGTCTTCTCTATAGTCTTGCGGTACCTAGTCTTCGTTTGAATAGGGGTGCATTTTCTCAATTGAAAATTCTTGAGATCTTTGTTAAGTTTCTGGATCTTGTTCTGAGTGATATATTCCTTTGTTTCATTCATCTCTTTATTAATTTCTTCCAGTTTCTTTTTATAGACTGAGACGTGCACTGTAGTATTCAGTTTTGCTTCACTCACTTGTATCTTGATTGTGAGGGCTTCTACTAACCGTGTAGCTGTCTTGATTATCAGTACTAGGTAATCCCTGGTGCATTTCCATGATATGGATGACCAGTCTTTCCTAAATATGAGATCTTTCAGGAATATGCGTGGAGCATTCTGGACCCATAGGCCTTTGGGGGCCGAATTTGAACCTAGGTATTCCTTCATGACAATACCATATATTAATGTCCTCACCAGTTCTTTCTTGGTTTCAGATAGATCATCCCATTCACTGGTCGGTACCAAGGTCTGTGCCAGATCTTTGTCTTGTAAGACTGATGATTCTGATAGTATTGCATTTACTTCTTCTTCTGTGTAGCTTAGGCCTTGATTCTCTGCCATGGTTCCCTATATATTCTGCTTGCTTGGAGGATTATCTGCCACGTCCTTGTTTTAGGGAGTGGGAGAGTAGCAGTGAATTACTGTTAGAAGGTGTGCGCTGCTAATAGACTAAAAAAATAATGGAGGGGGAAAAAGAAGACGTTGAAGTTCATTCAGCTTCCTTAGGCTAGAGCAAAAAATCAAGTAGGGTGGGAATGAACCACTTGTCCTGAGTTCCCAGGGTCTATGATAACGTATGGAGGGTCATGAAGACCCAATGATAATGCTGTTGTGGCACTGAATGGTTGAGAACCAAGATATACCGCCCGACGCCTGTGTCCACATATGAGGGTTTTTTTACTATCATGACCCTCCGTACGTACAAAAAGTCCCCCCTGCTCTCACTATTCTGCATGCAAAGTTCAAATGCCTTAGTAAAACTTGTCTTTCTTTACCCATTACTTTGGCTTTAGCCAACATGGAGTCCAAAAGCAAATGCAACATTATTTTCTTACCTGCAAGAGTGCGTGCTTTCATGGCCTCTGAATGAATGTATGACGTTATAACACAAACATTTACAACACATGCCTTTACAACGCAGTTTTTACATCGCAACATTCATTACAATGCATGATTTTACAATGCATGCCATCACAACGCATTTTTAGAAACTACATTTACAAGCATTCCATTACAACGCATACGATTACAACACATATTACGTTTAGGGCAACAGTAGGGTAAGTGTTGGATAGTGTAGGGGTAAAAATTACTATTCCCACTCCAGTGAGTGCAACAGTAGGGTACGTGTTGGATAGCGTAGGGGTAAAATTTACTATTCCCACTCCAGTGAGTGCAAAAGTAGGGTAAGTGTTGGATAGTGTAGGGGTAAAAATTATTATTCCCCATTACTTACCTTATATTGTGTTGTAATTGCATGCGTTGTAGTGACATGCGTTGTAATGACATGCGTTGTAGTGACATGCGATGTAATGGCTACGTTGTAATGGCATGCGATGTAAGGGATGTTGCATTGTAAAGGTAGTGCATTATAATGACTGCGTTGTGAATGTGTTTCCCCTCTGAATCGATCTCAATGCCCAAGAAGGACAGCACCGTGCTGGGTCCAACTGTCTTCTCCAGCACCAACGGAACCCCTATATCTCCCATGAGCTTCTGAAATTACCAGCAGCTGCCAGTAGTCCTAAGAACTGGGGTTACTCAAGAAAAAGAAATCATCCAGGTTCTGTGTTACATAATCGAGTTCTGTGCACCATGAGAATACCCTTTGTAAAAACGTTCTAAAACGCTCAAAGAGGGCAAGAGAGATAGAACATTCCATTGGTAGGGACTTGTCCACATACCATTTGCCTTCAAACTGTATGCCCAACAGCTGAACATTTTCTAGGTGTACTGGCAGCAATCGAAAAGCTGATGTCATTTTTTGCCATGAGTGCCTCTTCTCCCGCATTTTCTACTAGGGAGAACGACACATGAACCAGGAGTTTGCTACTGAGACTTGATCTTCTGAAATAAAATCATTCACTGAGCAGCCCTTCGGCCACGATAGATGCTGGATAAGCCTGAACTGCCTATTTTATTTTTTAGAAACAACGCCAATCGAGGACACAATAAGATTAGGCATGGGCCATTCACAAAAAGGTCCAGCCATCCTATGCTCTTGTATTTCCTTACTCAACTTGTCCCTCACCACCTGTCTTTGTGCACTCACGGATTTTTGATTGTTTGCCCATCTGCATAACCCTGGGCCCTCGTACCTCAGTCGGAATCTACCACAGAACCCCTTCCTCAGTAAATCCACATCCTCCTTGTGCTTGTAAAACTGCAGCCAGAACTCTAGCCTGTTCAATTTAATTGCCATATTAGCCCTTGCCTCCAGATCCTTGTGCCGCCTTATCTCCCCTGAAACTTGACCCTTGTTTGTTCTGCTGCACTACTGTGTTACCCTGCTGCTGCTGCCATTGCCCAGCCCTGCATAGGAGCCAGTGTGTCCATCCACACCATAACTGTGGATGCGGGCATGCCTTCCAGCATATTTGGAACATTATGACCAATCTGCACTATTTCCTAATACATAAACCTTCATTGTAGTCCAAACAGCCTCCCAGCTAGGTACCCTGTCCCTTACTTATTGCCCCAACCTCCCTGCCAGTGGGGCAGCCTTGAAATGGCCGGTACACTGCCTTCTTGCAGTCAAGATAGTCTTCCTGAACTATCTCCCCCATTGTATCTCATGGTCCAGTGCCGTGGGCACCTGGAACACATCGTTATTCTGGGCCCATGCATATCCCCTATAACTGATCTGTGCCTTCCTTATTATGTCCATGTACTTAAAAAGCGCCAAGCATCACCTAGGGGTCTTTTCACAATAAACGCTGGCATAAATTAAGAAAGCTGCCTTCCATTTTTCTATGGGGAAAGGCACTTTAGGACTTCTGGATAACTATTACTCTTCTTCCTTTGACCCCTCTTTGGCCATCAACTCCCTATGTAAGAGTTTTAGCATCTCTATGTATTCTCCCTTCCATATCTTTTATTTGGTGGCTAGCATTAGGTGCTCGCCAAAAGGTTTGGGCACTCTCAGATAAGGCAGATTTTTGATCTTTGTTAGACCTGACATCATTGGCTTGAGTCTCTCCTCCATTTTTTCTGTTTGCCTCCACTGTTTTACGATGTTTTGCTGGTATATGCTTTGGGCGCTGTGCCACTGCTGATCAGTGCCATAGCGCAAGTGCTCCCTATGTTAAATTGATGTATCGATTGTATCCATGTTTGGCTTATTTGGTTTACTGTTAGTCCCTAGTCTAGTGCACCAGGAGTGCCGGGGCTTGTAAATACAAATGCCGCTCGTGGGCTTGCAGCACGTGTTGTGCCACCAACAGGAGCGGCCTCGTAAAAGAATGTCTACGGGTCGGTCATTGCGAGACCCACGTGCAGCCTAGTGCTGTTACGCAGGCTGCGCAAGTATACCTACTTGCCAGCCCCTCAACCCTTCCCTTGACTTCATGTTAGTCACCCCTATTGTAGGCCCATGGGCAGGGTGCGTTGGAAGTATAAGGTAGGACACGCCTGACCAAGTTGGCATGTCCTAATAGTGAACAACAGCCATCTTCGTTCTTCACTATTGCGAGGTAACCTGCTCTCCGTTAGTTAGAATGGGCCGCTGGGATTATTAATGCTATGATCCTAGCCGGCTCGGGGAGCATGGTGCAATGTCGAGTTTGGTATCCCTGAACTCGGGGTTTAATTACGCATCCGTTGGTGTGGATGGTTTTTGGACTCTGGGTTTGAAAATAGCACTTTTAGAAAGTGTCTATTTTCTTGTCTAACCATTTCTGGTTTCTGCTGGTCTTGCGTGTGTGTGACAGGAGCTGGGTGGCTCCACAGGTCTGGATGAGTCAGTGTGGGATGAGTGGGACATTTGCGTTGAGAGTAGGGTGAGAGTAGTTGCTGATAGCCTGCCCTGCCTGATACAATGTTGGCTCCACCTCCTGCCAAGCGGCTGATGGTTCTGTGCCTGCCATGGACGATCCTAGCCCCACCTCCTGCCAGGAGGCAGATAGCTCTGCTCCTGGCCGTGACAATGCTGGCTCCACCTCCTGCTGGGCGTCTGAGGACCCAGCCCTGCTCAGTGAATAGGCCAGGTGCTTCTGCCTGGCTCCACCCACAATAGACCCAGGATGTTGGGAAATTCCCCTACATGGACAAAGGGATCAAAGCCGAAAAGGGGTATAAGAGAAGGACCCCTGAACCAAGAAATCAGATCACTTCTGACAAGGAACCCTGTAACCAAGGACAAGAGGCCTGCTGATCTAAGGACTTGCCTACCCCTTCTGCCAGTGTGCTGTTTGCTGGTGGGAATCCTGCAGTGCTTCTTTATTTTTGCCAACGAACCAGGAGAGAGGAACTGTGTGTGTACTCTCACGCTTGCTAAGAAAATCTCCAAGGACTGGAAGAGTGCCAGTCTCCTGCTGAAGTCACAGGGCTCAAGGACTTCATCTGCTTAAAGTGCTATTTGCTGGAACCTGTGAATCCAGCACCTCTGAAAGAGCCCGCAATCTCGACGCCGACGGACGTCGCCGAATCCAGCTCGACACCGTGAGTGACGGCTCAAGTGTCCCGCTTCCTCGATGCCGGCCGCCGGGCCCGATCGAAGCCAGCAGCAACGCCAGTGAGTAGTGAGTTCGGCTCCAGCTCCAAGGGACCTCGTGTCTGCACCGCTGCTGATCGCATCGCCCTCGTGCCCTCTCGACGCCGTGAGCGCTGCTCACTCTTCGCAACAGCATCATCGACGACGACGCCTGCTGAGGCCTGATCGACACCGAAGACGCGACGCCAGATTGCTCGACGGCGCTGATCATCGTGTGCTTCCTTTCCCAAGGTACTGTGTTGTTGGAGGTCCGTGTGACTCCGGGCTCGACATAGCGCTCCTCACGGTCGACGCCGAACCTTTGGGTTAACTTTGCCTCGACGTCGTGTAGCCCCCGTGTGGGTTACCCTGTTGCTAAGAACTGTGTTTCCGAGAAGAAGATTTGCTTTGTTACTAAAGACCTTGTGCTAAAGAAGAAACTACCTTGAATCGTTTTTCCCTTCCCAGAGTATTTATTAAGATTGTGTACATTTTTGTCGTTATTTGGTCTTGTGCTAAGCCTTATATAAAAAATACTTATTTTTATAATACTCCTGTGTCGTGTCCATTTGTAGTGCCTTCACTTTATTACTGTATGTGGTCATAAATGCTTAACACACAGCCTCTGAGATAAGTCTGTCTGCTCTGCCAAGCTATCAAGGGGGTGAGCAGGAGTTATCGAAGGGTGTGATCCCCTTGCCCTGACTAGAAAAGGTGTGTCCCTATTTGTCAGAAGTGCAACCCTCTGCCAACTAGAGACAGCCGGTTCTAACAATCTTTAACTCTGCTCTTGGGAACGTTAGCCTTACCTTCCTCTTTTTCCTCTTCTGCACCCCAGCCACCCCGCTTCTCAGTTTCTTTGCCCACTGCTCAATTGAAGCCGCTGTTTTACCCTCCTTTGGCATATTGACACCCTGTTTAATATCCCCCAGCCCCTGCTCTCAAGCATCTCTCTCGCATCCATATCAATTGATACCATTCTGGAGGCTTTTGCCCCATCCTCCACTGCCTTACCTGGCGCCAACGTCAGTGACAGCTCCGGAGTCTGCCACCTCACCAGCTGTTCCCTTTGTTCCGGCACACTGTGTCCTCTGTATTGTTGCCAACCAGCACTTGCCCCATGTAAAACACTACGCACATGCTGATCAGTGTCCCCCCACCTGAACACCTTGCTGCCATCACCTGTCCTCCTTAATTTGTTTGTGGATCCTTATCCAACAAATCACCTTCCTCCAAACTCTCCCCATCATAATCCAGCAATGTCCCTTTCGTTTCTTCAATAACCCCAACGTATTGATCCTCATGTGCTAACCGCCAAGTTGGATGTACATCTAGTTGTTCCACGGCATGCTGAGGGGCCATACCGTGCCCGCTCAACCTTTTTGCTGATGTGGGTCATCGCTTTCCCAGTGATTGTGCACCTCACCGGGGGTTGCTCTGAACCCTCTCGA